>NW_027635944.1:4069141-4156408 GCF_903797595.1 Erithacus rubecula
AAGAAAAGAAGAAAAGAAAAGAAAAGAAAAGAAAGAAAAGAAAAGAAAAGAAAAAAGAAAGAAAAGAAAAGAAAAAGAAAAGAAAAGAAAAGAAAAAGAAAAAGAGGGGAAAGAAGCCACACCCTGCAAACACTGACATTTTTTCTCAATGTAAATTCTTGTTTTCTAGCAAGACACTGTCCTCCATCATTCAGAATGAGATCTTTTAGGACTACATCCTACAGACTAAGTTACATTCCAGCCTTAAAATCTTATGCAAAGCTTGCATTGGCTACAGCCTTGTTAAAAATACATAAAACCGACCAAAAACCAAAATTTAAACCACCACAAATAGTCAAACAAAACAATAAACCAACAACAGCAAAAATCCCACAAAAACCCAAACAAAAAAACTCAACAGAGTGAAAAAATCTTTAAAGAACAATATAAAAACAAATTTCTAAGCACTGTTTTTAAATGTGCCAATAATTTTGTCAGTAGGAATTTTTTTTAATTTTGAACAATTACATTTTCTAGCTGCAGTTTTCCAAATGCAGTTTTAGAACATTTCACTGTATGTTACTATCAATCCGCCTCACCCTAGAAATGTACTGTACATTAGTAACACTTAATTGGCATATTTAAAGTAAATAACTACTTAGTTTTGCTGTAAAATCTTCAGGAAAAATTTTATAATACCACATGGCTTTGTTTGTACTGAAAGAAAATAGTCAAGTTTTGAATGTAACTCTGCTAGGAGACAATTTTGAGTATTGAAATACTTGTCTTGCCAGGCTACCATGCAGTTAAATATAGGTCATTAGGATATTGCCTGACAGTGAAATAAATATGTCTTCTATTGTATGGTGTTACCTTATTTGGTAATTAAGAGGAAAAGATTAGATGTAAAGGAGAAATATCAATTCACTGATCTTTGACACGACAGGGAAAAAGAGAAAATAAAAAATCAGAAATTGAAAGCAAAAACAGAAATTAAAAGAGAGGCAGTAAGAACACCAAGCAGGAGAGCAGGAGGAGGAAAATGCAGGATGCTGGATCATTGTCCCTGTTACACCCAGGCAGCATTGCAGGCTGAAATTGCATGGGTGTAACTGAGAGCACAGAATGCTTCCATATATGCCTGTTTACACCAGCTCCCAAAGGTCTATTTCCACTTCAGGTATAAACACCATCCTCTCCACACACAATCCCAGCATTTTATTCTGTGTAACTGCAGAGAAAGTTTGCTACAAACAAGCAACATGAAATGAATCTTTAGGAGCATATAGCTGGTCCACCATCTTTTACTGGGCAGATTTTGGCCTGATTCTCCTGCATGACATCTTGCAGCTGTGCCACAGTCTTTCTCTCTGCCTAACAAGGTCCTCTGCCACTCTCATCCATGCTTCCAGAGAAAGGAGGAGATGCTAGGCACATGCTGAGCTGTGCACTGGCAGTCAGACCACTACAGGACTTGCAAAACATGGATGGCACTCTCCCTAATAAAGTGATATGTGATGTTTCATTTGCATTTGCCAGCTGGCTAATAGTAGCCAAATGTTTGTTGCAACGAGTGAGTGAGAGAGAAAAATAGCCATATCCTTTGGCACACAGAATAATAATAATCCTCCTCCAGAACAGGCTGGCAGTGCTCGAGCCAGAGCCATCTTTCCCACTCTGAGACACTATTAGATTCTCCACCCTTCTCTTCTAAATTCTGCAGCAGATTGTTTGGGCTGGAGAGAGATGGAGACAAGAGGTCCCATCTGGTACCAGTTCCTTATTTCTTTGTAGCTCTATAATAGCTCCAGGTCTTTTCACAGTTCATTCAGGAGAAAAGGGTAAGTGTAGGGTGAGGGGTGGTGGTGGTCCCAGGGATTCTACTGGCTAGTCATGTTTATATTTTCCTCTGTATTTCCTTTTTCCCTTCTCCTCCAGATTGATAGGAGTTAAGAGGCATCTGCTCTCTTGCATTTGCAGCTCTATAGTGCAGACCTGACAATAGTTTCCACACTTGCTGCTATTATTTTATGGGGCAAGACATTATCCAGGGCTCAGCACAGCTAGTGTGAAAAACAACTTTTACATTGATTTTTTTCCACCCCCCCTCACCCCCGATGACTATGTGCCTTGTTGTTTTGTTTTGTTCTGGTTTTTTATAAGAGCTAGAACAAAACTTTTCATTCTTCTCTATTTCTAAGCATGCCTTTTCCAAAAATTTTCCTGCACAGAGGACCAACTGCATGTCTCCAACACCTTAATTCCAGACACAGATTCTGCCAGATGACAGTCAATTTGTCATGCTTTGTTGGATGAGAGTAGGTTTTGTTCTGTAGGTCTGTGCTTCAATACCAGGTTTTGCCCTGCAGGCAGAGTTGATGAAGTAGACTTCATGCCTGTGTAAATACTCACAGGCTTCTTACCCTCTCTCTGTTCAAGCACTGACATTCACTGGGTGAATCCAGAGCCCCAGAAACACTGACTCCTGTCACTACAATTTGACAAGAAATGTCAGTAGAATAAAAAAACCCTTTCTGAGGAATGCTCTGGTTCAGACAGTGAGATGTGGTCTTGCAGGCTCTGCAGGGAAGGCAGAAGCCAAACACTACTACCTCAAATTCCTGTCTCAGATTTCCCAAATGAATTTGCAGACACTGCTAGTTGCAGTTGAGGTTCTAGGCTCAATGCTTTCTTTTTTCATTATTTTCCCCATTTCCATGAGCTGAGAGTGTCTTCTTGTTCAGAGGAAGATGTTAGGCACAGACAGGGAATTAGCAGGATGGAATGGCAGATTACTTCTTGGGCTAAAGATGTTGAATTTCAAATGTAGTCCCCTCTCCAGGTTGAAGTGCAAGAAGGGACAAAGTCTGTTCCTCAGGCTGTTTCTTGGGTTTTTTTCTGCTTAAAAATGCTTTTTTAGGGGGGTGGGGGGTGAAGGGGGAGACAGGGGGAAATGGTCACAACCTATTTAATCCAGCAGTATTTAATTACAGAGAAGCATAGCTTTAGTCTAATTTCTTTGCCAGTTAATATTGTGCACTAATTATTCATGGAGGTCCTGAGATTAATCCTGAGATACATTTAATTAGATACATATAATACTTAGATATATTTAAATTAAAAGATGAAAGGCTGACAGCATATTTTATGACAACGAAATCTAAAACTTTAGCCTTCTCTCACAACTGTATTCTTGAAAAGTAGAAGTTCAACAAATATTTTGGAAGAGCAATCTGTTGCGGCAGGAAGGAAGGAAACAGAAAAACAAAATAAACACAATTATAGTACAATTTAAGGAACTAATCTGAAAAATTCTAAGTAAAACTGAATGTCCTTAGGATTTATTGGATTGGACAGGACTTGAAGTTGTTTATCACACTGAAAGATCACAGTCAAAAACACACTAAAGCAATTTTTTTTTAACCTGAGTTGGCAAAAGTTTCCATTGGACTCAAAGTAATTTCCCCTTAACCCTGTGTTTAGCTGTATTTGGGAAGAGGGAGTACAATGATGACTCAAAATTTGGATTTTCAAGTCCATGCTTTATTACATTTTTGGCTATAAAAGGTCTGGGAAAAAAAAAGCAAAAATACCTTTATTGTGGTCTTAATTGGCAGCATGCAAGTCATTGCACTTTATTAAAACCATGGAGGGCGGTGGGAGAAACAATAGATCCATTGATTAAATTTAGGATGATATACCTTGAATCACAGATTTACCCTGTTGAGTCACTGACACTATCATGTGGTTTTGTGCTGATCTTCAGTTCTGTGCTTAAATGTCAATTAAACAATCACTGACCGTCCAGTCTTGTATTTTGGTTATTAAATTGAAATACACTGGGCATACCAAGAAACTAGGAACATAAATACCATGCAAATGGTAAGAGAAAGCAGAGGTAAGAAGTGAATGAATCTTCATTTGTTTCCCAAGCCAGTTACTCTCTGACTTGTAGGCACTTTTCCAATACGCTTAATATTCCATAGAATATATCCTGTCCAATATATCTGAGAATATTTCTGAAGTGAGAAGGCCAGTTATTGAGTGTGCTGTAATGCTGTAACCCCTTGAGACAAAACATTGCTGGGAATTAATAAGAGTTGAAAGGCACCTGACTTTTGCAGGGAACAGAGGAAAAAGACAACTTCTGCTGCTATCTGATTTAAATTGGCCACTTAAAAGCAAGGTTTTGAGTGTAGTTTTTTGGGAGGAAGTGTGAAAGAGCTCTGGGGAGAGCAAGGAAGGTGAAAAGCAAGTACAAATGACTAATGCCCAAAGAGAGTGAACGTCTTGTTATTATATGATAAATATAAATAATTTCATTATATCTGAAGAGTTATTTTCTACAAATATCTATCAGATCAGATAAAACTACACTGAGATTTTTCACTCCAAATAAAACTTTATAATAAGAAGATTGTTAGTGAAAATACTTCTTTTGATACACCTTAACTCATACATCCCAACTTACTGACACCTAAAATAGAAGAGTAAAATTTAATCTTTCTTTTACAAACATATAATTTTTATTGACAGAGGTAAATTTGTACAAATTGACATAAAATACTGATATCAAAACAAATAGCTAATATTGGGTGCTTTGATGTAGCTGTTGAAAATTTTCAAAACCATATAAAAATAAACATCTGTTCTGCTGCAGAAATTTGTTATTATGGAGCAGATCTTTTAAGTAATATTTCATTCTACAGCCTTTCCCCCCCCCCCACTGGTCACTCTCAGTCTGGACTGTGCATAGTCAATGCCTTGAAACACTCAGAAATATGAAGTGTGCCAAAGGAGGCTAGATTGCAGAAAAGGACACTCACGGGAGGAGTACAATTGCCTAAACTGCTCCTAATTGCTCAGCAGATAGAGGAGGGTTATATTTCAGTATGCACAAACACATTTTATCTCTAGCACATCTGATCTCTCCTTGCCTCTAGCCTCTGTCAGGAAGGTTTGCTAACTGTATCCTGTGGGAAAACCATGTGAGTTTGATTCAGCTCCAGCTCTGACAACTGGGGTTCCCTGCAGTCACAACTCCTGCCACTCAAGTCCAGCACTCTGTCTGCCCTAAGGAAATATTCACATCTTGCAGAAGTATGAAAATTGCTGACTGATTAAGTTCAAACCTCAAATGGCACCCAGAGAGCCGGTTAGCAATTCAAAGTGGGTGGCAAAGCAAATATAAAGGGCGGGTGCAGTAATCCTATTATTTCACATGGATGGCTGAAGGTAGAAAGGAAAAACTAGTCTCCAGTAATAAAGAGCAAACACCTCAAAATCTTAATTATCTTTTCTAGACAATGTCTTATTTAGATCCTTGTTTAGGGTGGGTTATTAATATCATTGTGGTGATGGAACACCATAGAGACTTGTTGGACTGACAGTATTTACAGTTGTCACTCTGTGTAGTGATAAACTGGCAATTAAAAGTTAATGAAATCATAACATTAGCAAATTTTTTTAGGTGAAATCTATTTCACCTTTAGGAATGGTCCATAAAGAAGTTTTCAGAGACGTAACATTAGCTTTTCTATTAATTTCTCTCTCTCTCTAAAATACTCAGTATTTTGCTCCAGTACAGTGGCCACCAGGAGCTCCATGCAGCACAGCACTTAGTTCATTGGCTTACATTTTCCCACTTTTTTTTAATTTGTTTTGTTGGTTTTTTTGTACCACATAAATTTTAATCCTTTTCAAGTGGCTGTATGCATCTTTTCTAGACCAAATAACTTTAGGGTGTGCTGTTCAGTATTTTAATTTATTAATAGGAGTGTGCACAAAATTTTGCCACAGCTATAACTAGGCACTTCTACTAACTGTGTGTTTTAAACCCTGATGTGTATAATTCATAAGTTTTCAGATCTTTCCAGATTCCTGTTGTGTAACATGAGTCCTTAAGTGACTCTACAGTAGTGTCTGGTGCAGCTGTTAGGATCATTAGGATTTCAAATATATTTCCAAATTAAAGCAAGAAAAAGATTTAAAGAGGAAAAGAAAAAAAAAAAAAAAAAAAAAAAACTCTTGGCCTAATTAAGAAGAGTGAAGTAGATTTAACAATGAACAATTTATTGGCAGTTAATAGAGCTCATACATGGTAGCCAGGAGCTAGATAATTTATCATTAAAAAGAATCTCCATTACATATAAAATCCCTTCTCTCTTGATACAGTTAGCAACTGCACTTCACAATTACCATTTTTATAAGCCTGACTCACTGGCAAATGAAGCTGTATTTCACAGAGTAGCAGCAAAATTTCTAGGTACTGTGAATATTTAAATATAGAGGATTCATGTTCTTTGTAATGAAGTTTATTTTCTCTTCGATAACCCTTTGTAGTCATGACCTTGATTTTCAAAGTTTCATAGCCCAGCCTTTCACTGGAAAACTCCTTAAAATGCTTCTGGTTAGTGCAGTCAATAAAGTACAAGCTATGAACGTGCTTTGCAGGTAACATGCCCCAGATATTTCAGCACCCTGCTCTTGCATGAGCAAACTGCTGCTCCAGTTTGGTGGTCACCTCCACCAAGCCAGTGGGAGTGCTGCTTGTGCCATTCAGGATAGGTTATGACAAGATTTAATTTAGCTTCCTGCGTTGCCTTTGGGGTTCAGAACTGGAGGAATTTGTGTCCCACACAGTTGGTTGTTAGTATGTGCAGATCACACCTGTGAGGCTGCCTCTGGCAACCATGCAGAGCCTGACCTGAGCCTCTCCTTTTGGCAAATAGGAGGTCTGAACAGCACATTTTACAGCATTGCACTGTTCCCCTGAAGGTGATGGGGAAGGTAATTCCACTCTGCCATAGAGTAGCCTGTGCACAGCAGTGCTGAAAGCAGCAATTTTGGTCTATTCAAATTTTTGGAGGCAATATAGAGGAGAGCAGCTTAATCCATCAGCTTGATGAGTAGAGGCATTCTTCTGCACTCACACAGAACAGGAGAAGAGGGAATACCTTGAAGAAAACTGCATTTCCTGATAAAGACATCAACTCCTTGTGGACATTGCTGCAGCAGTTGGAGGAGATTTGAGGTACCTTGGGTTCACTTCAGCTGGAAAGTCCTGATGATCAGGACATGCAAGACATGATTTTTGGCTGCTTTTCTGTTTTTTTACCCCTACTTCTTCCAATATGATATTTGAGGTCTGTAAGTGCCAGTGTGCAATGCTACTGCTCAACGTATCTACAGTGATACAAAGTCTAATACTAGGAAATCTAGGGTCAGACTTAGGATAGAGAGGCTTGAGAGATTTTTAAAGAGAAAGGTTCAAAATTGCAGGAAAGTTTTCATTTAAAAGCTTTCCTGATAGCTGGCTTCTTGTTTGCTCAAAGACTGCAGTCTAGCAGTTCTGGTGCCACTGTTGACTGATGAGAACATTTGCAGAACTACATCAGGAAGACCAACAAAAGTGGGAAGAAAATCCAATTCATGTAGAATTAGCTAGATAAAGACTGTTTTTTCAGACCATCTAATGGAAAGAGTGGTGCACACTTGTCAAGTACAGATTTTTGGTCTCCAAGAGGAATGGAAAGTCATTGATGCCACGAGGTCTGTCTTTGTGGAGATCTTCAGATTTGGAGCACCTGTTTTTTACACAGTGCAAGATGAGGACAAGAAAGGCAGAAGCTCCTTTGGTTACTTGAGAGCACTGGGCACCTCATCAACTAGCACATTCTTCATTATTTGTATGAGCTCAAGTTAGCATCTCCACAAAGAAACTGTTCAACTGGCAGTCTCCTTCGTGGAGACATATCTTGGACCTACAATCCTGTGACAGCTCTTTGAGTGAGGTGAGGGATACCTCATCATCTGTCACATCTGCAGTACAAAAATAGAGAGTTTTGGGAGAGGAGTTTAGGTGTTCAGGCTCCTAAGCATCTGAAATATCACCTTTCAATCAGCTGTTTGCTATTTTTAAGGAGGTTTGCAAGACTAAATTTTATTTTAAACATATTTTCCATTATTAAACTTAATTGATGGGAAAAAATTTCTTCAAATTAAAAGAAAAAATACAATTTTTCTCCACCGAAGTATTATCTTAAAAAAAATTACTATCTGCCAAAAGGATGCAAGATTGTTTTCAAACACTCACAATTCTGACTTTCTCTGTTATACAGTACTGGCAGAATACATATTTTAAAGTTCTAACATAATCAGAGTTAATTAATCTAGTCAAGGCAATAATGAACAGCTGCATCAATCTGCACAGAAATGGCTGGTGCAAAAACAAGGTGAACATGGGTCAGCCACTAAAAAGGCACTGGGAGCAGCAGCCCACAAAAATTCAGATCTTGAGAGACAATCTGAATCTAGATCTTCAAACAGACTGTATCTTCCCCTTTCCTCTAAATTTAAAGACCTCATTCTTTTAATATATAATTTTATAATAACTTCTGAAAATGAAGAGCAATGTGGAATTCAATCAATCATTCATACTTCTGAATGGGAACCCAAAAATAGCAATGCTGTTCTGCAACTTTGTCAAGAGCTGCTGCTGACATCATAATCATCCTGCATTAGTGGTGAACTTTTTGCCTCATCAGCAACTAAAATAAACTTTTACTTCCCAACTTTGCATTTTATTGTGTTTTCAGCCATTTTTCAGGAAGGTGTGAAGAAAATATGATTTGTGAGCTTATCACAAGCCTGTGTTCATTTTTTTCCTTTGGTTCAGTTCAACATTGCCTTCATTGCAATGGAGCAGAAAACAAAACATAATGTTTCTAATGAAAGTATCTGAAAAAATTTAAATGCCAAAAAAATTCAGGATTCCCTGTAAAAAATGAGAAGTAGAAGTTTTTAAAAAACTATTTCAGAATCTTCTTGACCTAGAGGTACTGTTTATGAGAAGTCCATCATGTTTCATTCTGTCATCCTTAATCTGGGATACATTTCATTGTGAATTCAAAAAGGTCTAAGGAAAATTATTGCATGTTAAAATATTTAATTAATAGTTAATATTAATTAATTAATAATTATTTAATATTAATTAATTAATATTAATATTAATATTTATTTAATATTTAATTAATATTTAATTAAAGCAAACTGTTTATGAGGGTAGCCAACAAATAAAAATTTCACTTAAAAAAAGGTGAAAACTTCATTTTTGTCTCCACTTATTTCTTGAGTTTTTCCCCAGAAATTAATTTTCTACCCAGTTTCATAGATAACTGTGCAACACAGATGCTTTATTCCTTATGAGTTTCCCAGCACAAGGAGAAGGATGCCTTAATAAAACATGAACACAACTTACAAGAAGGACAGGGAAAAGTATGTCCCTATCAGCTGTGAGAAAAGTTCATGACCTGGCCAGCATCAAGTATATAAGACAAGCCAGGGCATTTCCTGATCTCAGCTGTCTAGGAGTATAATTTATAGACAGCTTGAACAAATGTGAATTTGAAGGGCTATTGATGAGAATTTAGTTCAAACAAGAGTATCAACTATACAGAGTGAATGCATAGACCAAGTCCCAAAATAAAACAATACTTTTCAACAGTAGCGTTCTCTGCTTCAACGTGTTCTGTGAGTCTGAAGCTAATAAAGATTTTCCATTGGCAGGGAGATGTTTGGAATCAGGCCTTGAATGTGAGTGGAGAAATTAAATTCTGATCAGTTCAAGAAAAAGCAGTCTACAGAAAAAATATTGCACTCCCATATCAAGAAACATTTTATTCCTTTCGCAGCTTGTTTGGACCCACGCCATTTCATTTCACTTAAGAAAATCTACCATTGCACAGGTGTTACTCAAATAGACAGAAGTTTGTTTTGTTTTCTTTTCCTGAATATTACTATTGATCCTTTCCATTCACAATTTTCAAATCCTTTTAGATGAGCAAATTACTTTCAACAGTTTAAATTTTCCTGGTGTTTCCTCTGCTCCACAGAGATTTGGCAGATCAATTCTTCGTAAGATCAGTGTCTTGCCCTAGCAGATTTTCAATTTGATATATTAAGTTAGTGAATGTCAAAAAACATTCCCAAAACTGCTTTGTTGATGCTCTATGTTCTGGTGGTTGATGGAATGAAGATGTGACACAAATTCACAGTCAAGCCCTATCAAAGTAAGTAAATGTATCTCCTTTTGATGAATGGCTTGATGATGTAAAGCATTTGTCATTATTTCCAGACAATTCTTACAGAACAGAAGACTTATTTTCCTGGGAAAGGAGAATATAAGGGTATTCTAGTTTAAAACAAACAAACAAACAAACAAAAAACTTAATAGCTATCTAGAACTTTAAATACCAAGCCAAATATATAAATAGAGATATAAGAACATTTTCCATTAAATATATTTATTTCTTTATAAAATTTTTCAGTTTTCAGAGACTTCATCAGAGCCTAAATTATCTAAACAAATCTGAAATCAAGACAAAAGAGAAGAAGTAGGCAGTTGTATTATAGCAGGATCACTGTAAATTATAAGAGAGAAAGAAAATATATATTTCCAGATTTTGACATGAAATTGCCTATGTCCTACCATTTTCTGAAGGAACAAAATAACCCTCTGACCAGCTGTAACTTCTATAATATCTTCACAACAAGGACTCCTTATAAAATTGGGAATACAAGTAATGATTTGGAAGCAAGCATGTATATTCACTCTATTTTTTAAAAAGTAGCCTGAAAACTCTTTGCCATCAGGCCAAACAAGTGATTCTGGGGTGGTTATGAATTGCCAGCCATGGTTTATCCTCTAGCACTATCATCAGACATGTGGCACACATGTGCCTTGCTGACCTTGGAGAAAACACGTTTTGCATCCTCTGCAATGACAGAGAAAACTAGACTGCAAGATGGGAAAGGCTATGAGTGTGTGTAACAGCACATGGGGTTTGACTATTTGCCCTCAGAAGAGAGTTCTGTTGGAAACATGGGGTTCCTGAAGCTGTCTTATCTGACTGATCATCTGGTATGTTTCCTCCACTCTCTTTGTGAGAGTCTGGAAATCTAACATGCTGAGGCAATAAAACCTCTCATTCTATCAGCTTCTGTATAGGAAAGCTGAAACCTTTCAGCATGGATGAGAGTAATGAGCAGATCAAAGGGTGATCTCTTAGGAACAGGATGAAAATACAAGACATGTATCACACACATGATGTCTCTGTGTGTAAGTTTTCACTGTTCTTCACTGTCATGGGCTGGCCTGCTGCATGACATGGATTCCACAAAAAGCTTTTGATGTGAATAATTTCTCTCAGACTTGCACACAGTGGCCATCTGCTGAAAAGAGAAAAAAAGAAAAAAAGGAATTATATTCATTTATGCACATGCATCAAGAATATGCAAAGCTCAACTTGGCAATCACCCACTGCTGATTTCGCCCAAATTTTAGACAGCAAATGCAGAGAGAGTTGTGCATTCCCTGTTAACTGTAAATTACTGTTTTCAGCTAATGTTTTTTGGACAGTGTCTTGCACAGTAAACATCCAGGATGAAACATCTATCTGCCTGAGCAGCTCTGGTTTTCAGACAGGAATTGGGGCATTTACCAATAATGATTCATCCTGCCACTTAGTGTTATTCTCAAACTTTTCAGTAGCAACTCTTGGTCAGTGGTGTGAAAGACTGGAGGTAAAAGAATCATTATGTCTTCCTCCACAGGTAAAAAGAGATAAGTCAGCAATGTGAGTGCAGAAAATGAATGTGAGTATTGCAAAGGACATGTGTCAAAACTTAGAATACTTTTGAAAGAGCTCAAAATAAGTGACACTTGAAAGTTTCAAGAGATCATTTCTTGTGCAAGCCACCAGCAATCACCTTCCTTATGGAAGCCTTTCTGTTAGTGTTTAAGTGTCAGAATCTGCCAGTAAGGATGTCAATATTTCCCTATGGACTGAACCAGGAGATCATGACTCCTGACTCCATCAGTCACCCAGGGGGTCCATAAGCAACACTGGTTAATATTCTTGGTGAGAAACCTACTCTTTTCACAGGCAGAAATGTCTCAGGTGCCATGGACATGCAATTCCAGACTGTCCTTCCTTATGTATTTCAAAAACACAGGGGAAACAACATAACTAATTATACTATCTTTGTTTATTGCCTGCTTATCAACCTATGCCCAAGCTGACAAAACTGCTGCATACAGAATATTCTTTCATGAGTGACTAGCTGTTGGGTTCATTTGCTCCCTCTTGGAGCATCACTGAGCTGCATTACTACTTCAGTCAGCTCTCCTCTCCAGTCTACTGCAGCAGCTGCAAAAAACTAGCTTCTCATTCTTTCCAAATGCCAACCTTGGTTTTTATGCACACTTACACTTTGTTTCTGTAGATCTTGGGGTTCTGTCACCTTATGTCCATTTAAATTGTAAATAACAGTATCATGTTTTGGTTTGGATTCTGTGGATGTTCAAGATGTTCAGGACATGACTGGATGACATCATATGACTTTTTCATACAGCTGGGTAAGAAATCCAATGGAGACCAAACACAGTTTTGACTCTTCAGCCCAATCCAGTAATGCTGCAGCTTCATTCTGTTTCTCTGAATTACTACATATTGTGCACTCGAAAAATGGGGAAAAAAATGCAGCTAATTCCTGAACTAGCCAATCTCTGTTTTCTCTCTGATCCTTTAATGCCTCGTTCTTTCAGTCTGTTCAGACTTATCAATAAAAAAAGCATTAAATAATCCTAGCTCTGACACTGCCATCTACATCTGCTTCCACTAGAACAAAAACTTCTCTAGGAATCAGTGAGGCACACACAGAGGGACTAATTGAACCCCTGTGTCATTTGCTTTGAAACTGTCCCACTCTGTTTCCTATCTTGTATTCATTCAACTCCAGTAGTTGTGCAGTAATTTCAGCAGGGTTGTGCTTAAGTAATAACACAACATGACAGTCATTAAGAAATCAACCTATACATTGAATTTCTGCAGTGAAAACTGAAGACCAGGGACACCAGTCAAGAAATTCGTGTGAGTGTATAAGAAATATTGGAGTGCCTGAAGGCTATTATAAATTAGTCTTGTGTGTTATGAGAGGAAGTCGATATAATAAAGAATAATGAAATCAAATAACACGGGGCTCATGTTTCATATAAACATTAGAACTCTAGACTACAAGAGAGGACACCCTTGCTCTGAGTAGAGGCACATCCAGCTTTTACCTGCTCTCCACTAGTGATGAGAAAATGGTGTCTGCAGAGAGGTTACAGAAAGGAGCTTTTGGCCAAGGCTTCCTGAAATAATTCTGCAGCTGCTGGTGATTCAAAGATAATATCCTGAGAATAGTATCCAGACCCTAAAACCCTACACTACATGAACATAATAGAAATGTTCTGAAATCATTGCTTGAGACTAAAAAATTACAAACTTCCTGCAATAATTAGTATTTAATTTTACTATTTATTTAGAAAATACACGTAGAACTACATGCCACTTCTGAATTTGAGCTTTTGAGGAAGATCTCCATGCTGACTGTGCTATGTGAGTTTACCACTACTGTACACTCACATCAGCATAACCACAATGTGTTTTTTAAGAAATTAAATGTCACAGAGCCAGAAGTAGTGTCTTCTTTTTGTTTTTCTTTTTCTCCTTCAGGAGAAATGTTTATAATCATGCTGTGCAATATAAACACTGAGAATGTGTCTTTTACTGTCTTCCTCCTTTTGAGAGACTGGAATGTTATTGGCTAATGACTCAAAACAGGCATTTTCAAAAGCAGTGGGAGCTTTGCTGACCATGCACCAAGTAACCCTGAGGGTGCAAAGGGGGTGCACACCCACCCACTACAAGGCTAGAAGCTGGGTCTTGAGCCAGGTAGAGGGAGAGGCAACATGCAGACCCAGAGAGGTGGGATAATGCTTTTCATCATGCCACTGTCCTCCTTTCCACAGGCTCAGGTGGGAAAACTTCCCTTAGAGGACAAACTGGGACATCCTAGGTGGGCCTGAGAGTGTTCATCCCTTCTGATGGAGCAAAATTGGCTCAACTACACTGACATGAGGGGCAGTTGCCATGTTTTAGAAAGGAGCATGAACCTTCAAAGACCCCAAAGTGTGCCATGATCTGCTGTGTTAAATCAGACAGTGAAAAACTCTCTGTCCCAGGGAATGTACTTGGCCATTCCCACAGAGTCTGAGCATGTACTAATCCACTAAAGTTTGTGTTTCATGCATTTCCTCTGTCCCAGAGGGATCAAGACTGTGACCATCACTTTGACCAACATCTTCTCTCTGGGTCCACAGGCACTGATATCTTTTTACTCTTACCTTTTATATTTCTTTCTTTGTTTTCTGCTTATGCATTTTCTTAAGTGTTATTTTTATGTTTTTACGCTGTTGTATGTTCAACCAAAGTGGCTACATTTTAAAATAATTTGTTGTATACCTTACTCTGTCTGAGAGGAGATAAGTAAAAGTTTGTTACTGAACCTCCTGAGAATTTCACTGTTTCTCTAATGTACTGCCCAGAGTAAAGCAACCAAACTTCCCCTAAACTCACTGAGCAGCTGTGGGCAAAAGCAATTTCCTTAACATCAGAACAAAACTGTGCCTATACTTTAAGCTGTTTCTTGTGAATCCAGATGCCTCTTGGGGACAAACTGCTTCTATTCATTGGTATGTTTTAGATTATGTGTTTTAGAGTTTTAATCATGAACTTTAGTGGGATCTGGTATACAACACCAAAGGGTCTTCTTATAGCATCAGGAGATCATTAATTTAAATGTACTAAATACTATACACAAACCACTCTCCCCCTTTTGAATGCTCTGAAGACACCATAATGAGCAATCAGTAAATTATTTAACTATGTGCATTTGTTTCTGTGAATTTTGCTGTGATAGCCTATGAAACTTATGAAATTAGTTTTAAATTAGTTTTAAAGATTTAACCTGAGCTTTAGAATTCCTATAGAAATCCTACGAATCTGGAGAATTCTATTTTTCAATTCTTAATCAAGTTGCTTTATAATTTTTCCCTCAGTTTCCTGCTGTATAAAATGAATTTGCCCTTTTTGTGTGAACAGGGGCATTCTGAAAAGCACTAGACCAGAACAGTTTGCTGTTCTGAGTATCACTCTGCTTCCAGTGAAGTTGGTGACTGATTCTGATGTGAACATACTGCTGTGGATATTTGTGCATTCAGCTTTGGAAAACACAAACTGGTTTTGAAATCCTTATATGGAGAAAATAATATCTCTGCAATTGTGCAGCACATCCCATTAGGATTGTTTCTGCATAGTACAGAATCCCACTGCAAAAAAAAAGCCATTTGTCAACAGACTTACTGTGCATTGGTAAGCACAGTAAGTAATATCATATCCAAAGAATTTTGCATCCGTATGCATGGACAACCATGGAGTGCAACTGGCTATCACCACTTTGCAACAGCCCAAATGGCTAAATGTGGCAAAGACAGACTCAGTAATGTCCTTAAAACAAATATAAGTTGGTTAATAACCAAAAACAATCATTATCATGCATTAAATGAATGCAAGATATATTCAGATCTCAAGATAACACCTCAATTACGTAGACAGAGACAAAGCATGTGAAAATTGTTAAGGGCTCTGTTCTTTTAATGAGAATGCTGTAGAGTATTTAAATACTTTTGGTGTGTTCTTCTAATTCTGGCAGCAAAAATACAGTTTCTTGGCTGAATTCCAAATACATGTAAGTTAGAAAACTGTTGACATTATGTGTGACTGGATTTGATTTCAGCACAGGATAAAAGAAGTCAAGTACTTATTTTTAGGTTTCCATATTAATAAAGTAATAATACTTTTCAACATGGACAGGAAATACCTGTGTTGTTGAGGACTCCTGTATCAGGATCTAGGCTGCATAAAGAAGATGATGAAATTAGAGTTTTAGACCTATTTGACACAACCTCAAAAGGCCAAACACTGACTGAGCTGTTAGCTCTCTAGAGCAGACCTCAATCTTCAAAAGAATTATAAGAATTCCCAATATTTATCCTGTTAAAAATAGATAAATGCATACAAAATGACAATAATATCTCCCAACAATTACTATGATGATTTTGTTCTAGTTAAGAATTCAACCACTGTCAGACACAGTAATTTTCACAAAGCAGGGTCAAACCAACAGCTCTGTCAGAGTGCTACAAGGTGTGAAACAAAGGAGAGGAAATTCTGGGTCAGATAAAAATTCAAATTCTAAGTTTAAATCCAGATGCTGGAGTACATTTTGGTATCATAAGAGACTGGAAAGCTGGAAATGGGTCCAGAAACTGGAATGTCAGACTCTGGGACAATTGATATCATGTGTGGTTTGCCCCTCACTGAAGGCTGTGATGTGTGCACAGGACCATGGGGGAAGCAGGGTTAAAGTTAAGAAAGAATGGAAAATTTCCTTAGCTCTGTAGGGCTCAGTGTGAGGAGACACAAGGCATAGTCAGTTCCTAGAGATGTTTTGGCTTAAAGTTCTCATCACCTCCCAGGAACACTTAACACCACAGATTCCATCTTTTTACATCAGTTGAAGGTTGTTTCACTGTGCATGGGTTTAAAGTATAAATATATATGTGTGCTCCTACTCCTAATCATATAAAGAAATCAATGTCCTGGTGAATACAAGGCTTTCTCCCTTTCACTTTTGTTTCTTTTTTTTTTTTTCCTTTAACTGCTCAGTACATATGATCTGACTTTAAATGCATATAGTCATAATAGGAGCAAAACATGAAGTATTGAGCCATTGCCACTTAAACAAAAGATACATCTTCTCTTCCAGGATAAAAACACTTACCTCAGCTATTCTGTAACACATCTGTCTGTTTTATCAAATCAAATCACTTTGAAATACTTCCTTCCATTTCTAATCTCTGATGTTGCCTGCTATCTGGCTCCAGACAGGAGGAGGCCTTGGGATGCTGACATCCTAAAGACTCTTCTCTTTTTTTTAATTCAGACAGTAGCAGCTCTTTAAAACTAACTTGCTCCTAAAATCTAATACATGTATACAACCCTGATGGATAGAGTACTTATTTTACTTCCAAGATTCTGACGCAGAGTCCTTCTATTGGTAATTTCATTATTAGTGGGGGAAATCTGAGCAAATAAAACACCAACACATACACATTTCTTTCAGTGAAAAATGTGTGATTTTCTATTTACAAGGATTACCTAGGAAGTGAAGACCAAATACTCCAGTTTCATCTACCTGTGTCAGGTACCATTCAGACATAAAGTCTGAGTACTACAGCTTTCCACACTCATGAGCAAAGATTTATGAGCACATTCTATTGTTACCTTTGCTTCAGAAGTACTTGAATAACAATATTTCTGGTTCTCAGATATGTGGAGGGAGCCCTGCACACAAGTTCCCTGGGGATCTGACTATGAATATTTGTTTTACAGTTGATAACATGTTCCCCATAACTTCAGATGCTCCACACTGAAAGGAATAAATTGGTCTCTGTCTTCATAGAACACATAAATCTTGTGTCTCCACAAAATATCATCAGTGGAGAAGATTAACATGCAGGGAGGAGGTAACAGCAGAAGAAACAAACACATCCTGTTGGAGAAAGACTCCAGCAGGTCCCCTTCACTAATAGAGCTCCTGAGACACAAACCTGAAGCTTGTACATCTGCAGAGGCAGAAAGGAAAAACATCCAGTCTCACTTTTTTTGTCCTCTAGTAATACTGAAATTTTACTTCCAAGATTTTTGAGGTGTTTATCCACTGCAGAGGGGGAAAAAAAAAACAACAGAATGGGAAAACCATCACAATCCCCATTTTGCTGCTGGCCATCCTTGTCTGGAGCTCTGGAGCTTCCCTGGGAGCTGGCTCATGGTGCTCTGTGCTACCTGTGGCAACAGCTGGGCTCTCATTGTAACAACACTTTATTTTAAAAAAATAGAAATTTCCCAAAATATCTCCATGCCCCACAGCCTGAATCTGGTAAACTGATTAGAAAATTAAATTATCTGTTTTCTTCAGGCTTTCTGGATTAAATCTACATCATAAAGAGTACACAAACTGCTTGAGTGACATTCAAATTCCAAATTTGACTCATGAAATATAATTAGGTGTCATAGTTATGAGCAGTGATAATGCTGCATGTTAGAAGCTGCACTTGAACAGATAGGAAATAAAAAGAAAAACATGGTTTGTGTCTTGATTTTTTTAAGATATGTAGAGCATTGGCATACACATCAGGCAGCGATGGGAACTGTGTGAGGGCACGAAATGCTTACTGCAGCTTCACTCCATGGTGGAAAGGATGACTCCTAACGAGGCGCTACTTGATTCACCACCAGCTGAAACTACAGGATTAAATGTCAATTCACTGATATTTCATCCCAGCTCGAATCTTATCCTGAATTCGTGGAACTTTCTGTGAGCAGGGCCTCAATTCGTTGATAAAATCCTGTTTCTAAGAGCCATTTAAAATGTTATCTTTCAACAGCCTAAATGAACTCATTCACTTGATAAAAGAAGAATTTTTTAAAATCTTTGATTTGCCATTTCAGTTAAGTAACATAACAAACCAAAGTGCATACTCAACTAATTGTCAAGGGCTGAGGAAAACAACTGTGATAGGGACAAATATCCTAAAATAAATAAATCAGAAGTGATTTCAATGTGCCATTCATCTCGTCAAGCAGACTGTGGCTGATCTTTCCAATTTAGATCAGAAAATCTTTTCTTGGTTATTATTTAAATCATTATATAAGAGATGTGGCATTTCTGAGTGAATTAGATGTACACACCAAAAGGTTGAAAATAATTGCAGATTTAAAAGCTACAATCTCCTGGATTTAGTGGCAGAGTTACAAAATTAGCTTCTGAGTTCCCTGTTACTGTGTCACTGTCAGTTGTGAGGGTTAATGGTAATGTAATCCCTGTGCAAATTCAGGCTAGTGGTTTGCATCATGCAGTGCAAGATAGATTACTACTGAGTGAAGAGTCCTCTTCCTGACACACCAGATCTGAAAAATCACTGCAATTTCATTCTGGAAAATCACTACAATTTCTGCGTCTCCAAAGGAAATTGTTTAATTGTCCACATTTCAGTCAGTGATAAAAAACTGACTTACTGTTATACTAATTGTACTAGCTATATAGATTAAACAAAGTCTAAGAACTTTATTTTTCTCCCCAAAAGTGACATAAGATTTGAGGAGGAAAACAGCAAAAAAGAAATTTTGCTGCAGGTTCCTTGGAACTCATTTTGCCCTAGCCACGCAGCTCATCTGCCCATCTAGTCTCAAGATGGATAGAAGAAACTGAATCTGATCACATCCCAGCAGTGATGAGAATGAAGGGAAATGGGTGCAGATATCTCTGCACAGCTGGGGTGCTCTTCAGGGCAAAAGCATTGCCCAAACTTGAGTCTTGATTTGGCACAGCTTGGTTTTTTGGTAGTGGGAGGAGTGGAGGCCCACAGGGGGAGTTTCTGTGTGAAATTGTTAGAAGCTCCCACCATGACCAGCAGAGACAATCTCAGATGTCTCTGATGATGGGCATGCTGCTGGCACAATTAGAGAGGTTGGTAATGCTTCTGTGATGACATATTTAAGATGAAAATAAAAACAGCTCATGGGCAGTTTCTTTCCAAGGGGTGGAAGGCACTGCTGTCACGGCACAGCCACCAACATCTCAGTGTGGCCCACGGAGAGCCTTGCTTGTCTGGCCGCCCCTGGCCAGCTGTGCCATGGGCAGAAGGGCAGGGGTGGCTTCCCCTGGCATGAAGAGAGGTGCTAAACAGCACCAGCACCACAGCCACAGCCACCACGACCTGCACAACGATGGTGGGGAAACACGCTGAACAACTCGCGGACTCGGATGAGCTCCACACTGCTGGATCTTGAAATGATCTTGGAGTTAGTGGAACTTGATGGCAATGGTACCTACAAGCAACAGTTCTTCTTGTCGAAGAGAAGAGAGAGAGGACATGAGGGTGAAGGATGTGGTGACACCAGCTCTGTGGAGGAGGAGGGGAGGAGGTGCCAAGATTCCTCTGAGGACTGTGAAACCTCCCCCTGTAATGAGTGAAGTCCATGGGGGATGCAGAGATTCCCCTCACAGCACATGGGAAAAGTGCTCCTGCCAGAGAAGGCAGATATCACAGAAAGCTGTGATCTAGTGGGAAACCCAAAGAGAGAGAAGAGAGCTCCTGCTTCCAGAGACAGAGAGAAAAGGCCGTCACTTCCAAACTAGGGCAGCCCATCCCTAACACACTGCACCCCGTGGGCAAGTGACACACCACAACTGTTATGGGAAGGCTGTTTGCCTGTGGGAAGGACTCCACAGAACAGCAGAAAAAAGACTCCTCTCCCTGAGCAAACAGAAAAATATCCTGAGTGATGCACTGACCAAAACCCCCACACCCTGTCTCCCTGCACTGTCAGTGGGAAAGAGGGAGGGGCTGGTGTTGCCTGGTTTAGCTTTTGTCTTTTCCAGATTCTGAACTGCATTAGTATATAATTCTGAACTTATTAGCAAGTATTAGCAAGTTCTCTTCACAGTTTAGTTAAACAAAACAATCCTTTTCTAGCCTGAGAACGACAGCTTTAGGCCCAGAAGGTGCAAACAACAGCAAATTGAGGAAACCTGGGAGGGTGGGACCTCATAACCTGGAGCTGTAATTGCACAAGTAACCCCAATATGTCAATGGATCAAAACTTATATGAAATATAAGTGAAAATATATTATGTGAAAACTCTGGGCAGGCCATCCATTTTGGGTCCTTCTTGGGTGTAGCCATGACTGGGGTCTTGTGCTGCCCAAGGTGGACCCTTTGAAGGCTTTTTCATAAATACCTGCTTTATTCCTTTAACACAGTCAAGCCTCTGTTGTAGGCAGCTTCTCTAGCATTGCTGGGAGAAAAAAAGGTTTTTAAAAGGCTTATTGTACTTCTCATTATGCTCCTCTGACTCTCTTAATAATGAATCTACTTAATAAGTTTAAATTTCAACCTATTTTGCCCTTAGAGTGTTTTTCTCCCGGTGCTTATCTCAGCTCAGCCAATTTTTTTCCCTCTCCTCTGCCCAACTGTAGCAGTAGAGGGTAAGTAAAAGGCTTTTGTGGGTGGCTGACATTTGGCCAGTGTCAAACCACGACAGCTTGGTACTCCCCACTGGACAACCTGTTTCTCCTGATAGTCTGTACCCCATGAGGAGTACACTCCTGACATTTTTTCATGAAAAATGTAAACATCACTATAGCAGGTCCTTGCACAGCACCAACAATGCCTTATTTTTAAGTACCACAAACCCTATGACTGGGGTACACTGTGACTAATTTCCACAAGGAAATCAAATGTCATCCAGGTGTCACAAGGTTAAATGAGGGCAGGATGGATCCACTGCTCTACATTTTAATTGTGGTATATCTGAGTTGCATACAAATTGGCACAAGTACGAGGAAATATGAGCATCTCAGCATCCTTCAGTGCCAAATGCAGACACGATGCAATACAATCATTTTCTCAATTCAACATAACATACAATATGCCACTCTCCATCAAGCTACAACAACTGAAATGTGCTTCAGGCCAATGGAAAATATCCCTAAAAATATCTAAGCTGTTTCTGGGCAAAAGGAGAAGTATTCAAAATTTCCTTGAAAACGTTGCCACCTGGGTTTGCTAGAAATTGCAACATGGTTGCTCAGTGATGAGAAGCTCAGTGGTAAGGAGTTGTCCCCTCAGTATTATCCCTTTTATTTTCCAAAAGCACTGCAAGCATGGCATGTAGCAGTCCTTTAAAGTACTGTACATAAAAGCTACTCTCTAAACTGTTTAAATGCTCCTTTGTGAAGCACTCTATTAGTGGCTTTCTGCTGCTCAAGCAACTTCAGATTTAATGTATTATAATGGTGCTATTCTTATAGAGATAATTTTACAAATACAACACAAAAGATTGTCATATGAGAATCTTCTAAATCGTATCAAAGAAAATGAACACCCACAGCAGAGGGACTTGCTTATTTTGCTAAGACATTTTACAGCATATTAACATAAAAATACTACTTCTGTCTTTCAGATTCACCCACAGCAATGCTTAAGAGCATTAGATGTGTTACAAATACAAATTATTTTGGCAGCATGATCATTTATTAATGCATATTTGCAAATTTTCCATGCTTCTATTCAGCCCTGATGTGCAGGCTGTATAAAGTACAGAATTTTCAAAATTGAAAGCAGAGAGAGAAATTATTCTTCCACTTTGCATACATGCCACTGGCATACAGGTACAAGTTTCTAACAACAAAGAATGTTCTGCCAGGTCTTGTTTTCCCAAAAGCTCATGGAGGTCCTGAAGATGTGAATCCAGGAGCTGTCTATTTTTCCTGATGAATCTGCAAAGAGGCAGAGCACTGGTCATGTTGACCCTCTCTGAAACCATATTATCTGGTTTGGGATAGTTTAATCCCACATCCTTCCTTCCTTCCCTTTTTTTTGCAAATATCTTTGCTGTCATTCTCCACGGGGCTGCTCTCCCCATTACATGTCAACCACCTCCACCACAGAGTAAAAGATATGCCCAGGACTTCCCCAGAAACCAGCAGCAGGGGAGAAACTACAACCTAGATTGCCAATATTTTAAACAGTCGCCTTTATCTACTGAGCCATTCTTGTCCTCATCCTCCTTGGAGCCACTAGCCATCCTTTCCTTCAATACAGAGCCATTCTGTCATGAAAACTTCTGCAGGCTTTTTGGCAGGTCCTTGAATGGAGCAGGGTCTCCTTGCAAAGATTCTTTCATGGACAGGACTAACAGCCAGGATGGATGACAAATTCCTGCAAAACTCCTCAATTTTCAGTCATAGTCTCTATCAGGTTCTGATAGCTTTACTGCAGAATGTAAAAACTTTACACAAGATTAAGGATAAAAATTTCCATTTTTATGGTATTTTTAGCTTATATTTCTTTTTCCAGGCTGCAGTTGGCTTGAACTGGAGCCACAATGCTTGTGACGCTCCAAACACAAAAAAGAATTACAAAATGTGACAATTCTTAAAATGTGTTTCTTGTTGTATAACAAATTCCCAGTGTTGTAGATTAAACTAGAGGGAACAGGAGCCATAACATGGGGATTATACAGAATTTCACTTTGTGCTGTGGGAAAAAGATAATGCCTGCCTTGTTCTAGTCAGTAAGTAGAAAAGGTATTTTGCAGGAGCATAACATATAGCTTAGCTGATTGGAAAATACAGGCATATGTGAATCAAAGATTAGTGCAATCAAAAATTGCAGACTAATTTTGCACTATTAGTGAAAGCTAAAAACAAAAATGTGTGAACCTCATCTGCTCTGCAGAATCTGAGGCAGAGTCACTGGCACAAGTCCTTATAATTTTATCAGCACTTTTCTACTTGGTGTCCCTCCAGAAAAAGAAAAAAAAGAATCTACCTGAACACCTTAGACACCTTAGACACACAAGATTCAAGATCTTGCTTATTAGCACTTCTTTTTTATTTTGTGCTAGTTCCTTAATACTATACCTTGATCAAGTTCCTATAAGTGCCATATAATCAAAATTCTGTTAGCAAGAAATCAAATCAACAGCTGGAAATCCCACTTTTTCCTATTATAAACCCACTCATTTCCACTCAACAGAGAGAAGCATAGGTAGGTAGGAAAGCTGAAATCAAAGGAGAATTTAGTTTGGGCTTTTTTTGATTTTTTACAAGATTTCACTTTTAGTCACATCAAGTCAGGCAATAGCTTAAAACCTAAAAGAGTTGTGGAACCCAATCACAGCCATGAAGACCTTCAAGGTTTTCCATGTTTGTTTACACATTTATGAATTCATCTGCCCATTTGACTTTCAGCAGCTCCCTTTAGTTGCCTGTTAAATTCTTCAAAGCCTAAATTGTCTTTGGAGCTTAAATTGATTGAATCGAACAACTTATGTCAAAATTTTTATTAAATTGCCATGCAAGTTGTTTGTAGTCTCAGACTGCAAATACTTTGGAGATGAGGTGTTCTTTTTTTTCATTAACAATTATTTTGAATCAGACAATTCTCTAGCTTGTGAATGTGTGCATTCAAAACAAGCATAATATATGTTACTGGTTGCCAAAAGTACCTGAATCCTCTGTCACACACCAGTAAAAGAATAGTAAACAGTTGTTCAACTGCAGGAAACAAGCCTAAAAGTGTAATGTTTTGGATATTTATATTGGCACCTGAATGGGCAGGGAGTGAATTAGCAGAATCCCACCTGAAGGAAGTCACATAGAAAAAAAGAGGTAAAAACAAGCAGTTATGAACAATTTCATTTTCTTTTTTTTTTTCTTCTCAACTCTTGAAAAAATCAGGCTGATATGAAATGAAGTAGAAGTCAAATTCCCATGTCCCCATGTTTATACGATCAGCAACAAAAGTTTCATTTGCCTCTTTTTTTTTTTTTTTTTTTAATATAAATCTTTCATTAGGTGGCATACATGTGCTTTTTCTTTAGAAGACTTACTTTTCCCTCCCTCTTTAAAGGCAATCTCTGTGGAGGAAATTCCTTGAGCCAAAATTCCTGGCTGCCTGGCAAGTGTCAGAGGACAGTACAAGCAACACTGGGGCAGGTGTGACCTGTGATTAGGCTCTTGATGAACAGTCTGGGCTGAAACCGGCTGGTTTTGGAGCCAGGTACTGGTTCTGTTTAGGGAAGGGAAGTTTAGGGAAGGGAAGTTTAGGGAAGTTTAGGGAAGTTTAGGGAAGTTTAGGGAAGTTTAGGGAAGGGAAGTTTAGGAAAGGGAAGGGAAGTTTAGGGAAGGGAAGTTTAGGGAAGGGAAGGGAAGGGAAGGGAAGGGAAGGGAAGGGAAGGGAAGGGAAGGGAAGGGAAGGGAAGGGAAGGGAAGGGAAGGGAAGGGAAGGGAAGGGAAGGGAAGGGAAGGAAGGGTAAGGGAAGGGAAGGGAAGGGAAGGGAAGGGAAGGGAAGGGAAGGGAAGGGAAGGGAAGGGAAGGGAAGGGAAGGGAAGGGAAGGGAAGGGAAGGGAAGGGAAGGGAAGGGAAGGGAAGGGAAGGGAAGGGAAGTTTAGGGAAGGGAAGTTTAGGGAAGGGAAGGGAAGGGAAGGGAAGTTTAGGGAAGGGAAGGGAAGGGAAGTTTAGGGAAGGGAAGGGAAGGGAAGGGAAGTTTAGGGAAGGGAAGGGAAGGGAAGGGAAGTTTAGGGAAGGGAAGGGAAGTTTAGGGAAGGGAAGGGAAGGGAAGGGAAGTTTAGGGAAGGGAAGGGAAGGGAAGGGAAGTTTAGGGAAGGGAAGGGAAGGGAAGTTTAGGGAAGGGAAGGGAGTTAGGGAAGGGCAAGTTTAGGAGGAAGGGAAGGGAAGGGAAGGGAAGGGAAGGGAAGGGAAGGGAAGGGAAGGGAAGGGAAGGGAAGGGAAGGGAAGGGAAGGGAAGGAAGGGAAGGGAAGGGAAGGGAAGGGAAGGGAAGGGAAGGAAGGGAAGGGAAGGAAGGGAAGGGAAGGGAAGGAAGGGAAGGGAAGGGAAGGGAAGGGAAGGGAAGGGAAGGGAAGGGAAGGGAAGGGAAGGGAAGGGAAGGGAAGGGAAGGGAAGGGAAGGGAAGGGAAGGGAAGGGAAGGGAAGGGAAGGGAAGGGAAGGGAAGGGAAGGGAAGGGAAGGGAAGGGAAGGGAAGGGAAGGGAAGGGAAGGGAAGGGAAGGGAAGGGAAGGGAAGGGAAGGGAAGGGAAGGGAAGGTTTTCTTTCATCTAATCTCATTCTCTCTCCTAAAAGCTGAAAAACATTCATATTTTCCCAACAATGTCTGTATTCTGGGATTTCTGGATGTCTGACAGTTAGAATAGATCTGAAGTGCAAAGCCACACAGCAGTGTGGATGGAATGCAGTCCTCTAAGAGTGGCTTTATTATGGGTTTACAGAGACATGAAAGAATTAAATTGGTGCTACACACCCATAGAATGGCACAGATAATGCTATGCCTCTGGGTATGTTTGAGTACCCTGTATTAAGAGTGACATTTAAGAGTTTAATAGGTAGGTTTCCAAAATATTTTTCCAAAATAAATGAAATTATCTACAAAACTTTGAATAGGAATAAGATTTTTGCACTTTCTGTACATTTGGAAGTAGTGGAAAACAAAACATTTGTTTTGTTTTATTATATATATTATTGCATATTACTTTGCCTAAAAGAAGGCATTAACCTAGAACTTGCTGACACCATTTTGTAATTTAAACAGCATCCCCAGCCTTTAGCTGGTTCACAAAGCTCAGGTAGGAGCAACAAAAATTACCCTGGACTGGCCAACCCTGTACCACAGAAACTGAGCATGTGGCTGTGTAAGCAGCCTGGTATGGGGAGGCAGGGGGGATTGTGTTCATCAAAGCAAAACAAGAGAAACCATAGTTAATGCTGAGTTAAATACACTTCCTTGTGTCTAGCCCTGAAAGCCTTCAAACATCAGCATCAATGATCTCCAGAGCAGGAACTTGGTACTGTTTGTGGCTGGCAAAGTTCTGGAGAAGTTTGCCTCACAGAACACTCTGCTGACATTGCCCTTAAGATGTCAATAACATTATCAAAGAGTCTTTATCAGAAGTTTGATGATAACCTTCTAAAAACCCTAATTTCTTTATTCATAGATTTGCTATAGGAGTTTGGGGAGATCTGTAAGAAGTATGATGCTATTAATTAGTTATTATTTCTGCCATGAAACTGCTGAAAAAAAAGCAAGGTTCAGTCCCTGGTTTTCAGTCAGATGTGCTAGTGATCATGACTTGACTGAAACAAAAATTTTCAAGAACAGCAAATGTTGGAGTGGCTAAGTTTTCATAATGAATCTCAGTGAATGGACTGTCTGCTGAGGAGAATGACTTCACATGTCATGAACATTGCTGTGGTTTTCCCTGTGAGATCTCTAGTCTGCCAGCCTCTCCAAGACCTTAGAGTCTGTTTATGCTCTTTAAAGCAAGTAGCACAATATCCTAATATCACCAGTATTATCAATGGTGACTGCTAGTTCAATTATATGTTGGACCTGTCCTATTTACCAGCCATGTTTGTCAGTGTCCTCAAAAGATGCTGGAGCACTCTTCCATGAAATTTGCAAATGTCACCAAATGAGGGTACCTCTGCATCAAGGGCTCATCTAGAGGATGGAGACAATCCTCCAAAATAGTACATGGTGGGAGGACAAGAGATAATATAAACATCTGGGCTGGATATAGGTTGAAACTTGTTCCCCTTGAGGACACTGGACAGTGGGGTAGATAACCAAGGGATGCTGGCTGGTATCCAGCTCCAGAAGAAGGGACTTAGAAAAATCATGGAATATTCCACTCTAATATTCAAGCTGGCACTACCTTGAGCAAATGGGTCTCCTGTATCATTTGCTTCTTAGTTTACTTTGGTGTTGCATCTTCTGTGTATCTGTCAGACATAATTTGGTTTTATTCCATTGCAAAATATGCTAAGATCTTTAAGATGTGGAGAATAACAGGGCTGACTGATTCTGACAATGTTTGAGCCTGATTTTACCTTTAGTCATACTTGGTACCTCTAAAGTGCATACAGCCCATTGCTGGATCCTGAGTGAGTCCTATTCTTCACTGAAAAAAAAACATTTCCAGCAGTTTTCCATTTTTTTTGAAGACTGAGCACATAAATCACCATTCTCAATAGCACAGACTGATATGGAAATATCAGAGAAACAGATTTCATGTCACATATGGACAACACCATTGAAGACAGTGTCTCATTGCAAAAGTATATTCAAAATAGCTTGAAATATTTTCCCTGTTGAGAAAATAAGACTCTTTCAAGTACCTTGTGGAGATTCTAAGACTTAGCTTTTGAAACATCCTTGCTCTTCATACAGTTATTTCTCATTAGACACCTCCAGGCCCGAGCTGCAGCTCTGGACATTCAGTTGTTTCTGTGTGGTGTTCTCCCACCCCTCCTGCAATATGTGGGCATTCCTCAAAAAGGCATCTGTTCACAATTACAGATCTTCTTCATGGAATGGGTCACATCACCAGAAGAGTGGGAAGCTTCAGGATGACAAACTGAAAATAGACTTTCACCCTCGCATACATGGGAATCAAAGAAAGGAAAAACCCTATCTGTTTTACCAAATGGTGAAGGAAAGAGAAAAAGCACAGGCTAATATAGGCAGACAGGACTGACCTCTGCTATCTAGATTGCTTTATTTGCTGCAGTATTTTGCATATTAAAATCACTTTTGTCAAGAAACGTCCACACACTTTGGAGATGATGAAATTAAGAGCTGTGAGACACAATTGCAGTTGTCCCACAGTGGGGCAACCCTCACACAGATAATAAGCTGCTCAAATAAGTACCTGAAAATCTGAGGTACATTGGCTTCAGTAACCACCTGTGTTGGGTTGATGTGGCCAGAAATGTGTATTCTATCACCATCTGTTGAAGCCGGGTGGGACAGTGATTCCTTATCCCTGTGGCACATATTATCTGTTCATGGGCCATCTTTAAGACAAGCTGGGGCAATCATCTTTATCTTTTCACAACCCATCCTCCCTCCAGGAAGACATCATCTGCTGCTGGCCCATTGAGTCCCAGTGCATGACTGATAAAATTCCATCATCCTACTGGGAGATGCTCCAGCCAGGGGAGGAGCCAAGCCTTTCCTGCCTAGGTAAAAACTGAGATTTTGGACAGAAAGATATCTTCTTTCCACTGGATTCCAGAGGAAAGCTGGACCTTTCCACATCATCCCTGCACCTTCAGAGGAAAACTGCACCTTCTCCAGGAGCACTGCTCCAGCTGAAGCACATCTGCCACTGCAGGAGGATGCAGCCACCATTGAATGGGACTGTGCCAACACCCTGACTGACTGACGGGTGTCAGCTTGGATTCTGACTCTGGCAGTGTTTTTGGGATTGTTCTTTGTAATACTGTATTTCTATTTTAATTTCCCTAGTAAAGAACTGTTATTCCTAATTCCCATATCTTTGCCTGAGAGCCCCTTAATTTCAAAATTATAACAATAATTTGGAGGAAGGGGTTTGCATTCTCCATGTCAAAGAGAAGCTTCTGCCTTTATTGGCAGATACCTGTCCTTCAAACCAGGACACCACCAAATGCAAGGGTAACAGCAGCATGGACAGTTGGGACAGGGTGACAACACTGCTGGTACTCCACCCAAGTGCCCTGAGTGCCCAGGTCAGAACTGAGAAGGAAGTTCACTTTTGGTAAAACAGTCTGGATGATGTCGACCTCTGTCCAAGAGTGTAAAGTGAGGAACTCCTGACACAAGTATTCAAGCAAGTGACAGATTTTTATAGATTGTGTTACTCTTAAAATACTGCACTGGAAAACTGGAGCAATTAATGCATGAGCTACAACTGCTTCAGCAAACTCATGCGCGTGATCACTATTGCCCAGCATAAATCAAGAGAAGTGAATTCAGATTCCACAACACAGGCAATTTCTGTCCTCAGCTTTTGGGAGTTCAAAATTCAGTCTTATTCTCATTTCTTTCCACTTCTATGTTCTTTCACAAAAGGTGAACCTGCAAAGAAAGAAACCAGAGTCATTAACTGTTGGAAACTTTAATGTGCTGCAAAACCTGAGTTAGAAGTGATAATGAAATTTCCACTGCTGAAAGAAGACTTTGCTAACTAATGTATGTAGTAAGAAAGGGGCCTGTATAACCCACAAAAATAAGAACTGTGTTAATTTTTAATATGCCTCATTCATCTTTGTTCAATTGGCAGGACACCAAATTAGAGTTTAAAATGTTCCTTTTAATTTTCATTAATTAAAGTAAATACGTGTTTAACCATTTCCACTGGACTCTATTAAAACCAGTGTATTTGACAAAATTTCTTTTAGAACTAAACTGAATAACATTTTAAATGTTCTTCGGAGAACATGGAATTAATTAATCCTAAAAATCCAGATTCTGATCTGCAAGAGCAGCTCACCACTAAATTACTTGAACTTCCATGATAGACACTGTTGCTACTAGCTGAGATTTTTTTGTTGTCCCCTATGAGAAAAGCAATGATGAGCAGGAACAGCTTAAATGAGGAAGGCTGATAAGATTAGTGTCCTTGGCTGTCTGCAGCATGCCCACTCTCCAATTGGTTGGGCTGGGAATCAAGAAGCTCCTGTATTAACAAAGCTGCTCCAGTTCACAAGCCAGCAGCAACAGTTCTTGCAAGTATGAACTCTTACAGGTTTTTTTTTTTAAATCTTACAGGTCCTTTAATTGAAAACTATTTTCATGTCCTGCCCAGAACTGCTCCCATTCAATCAATGAGGCATCAATAGATGAATTCAGAGGAAACCATATTGAGTTCAGAAGGACTCACTGTACAAATATATAAGTATTTCAAAAGAGGTCTTCAATGCAACACTGAGAAGTTGTGTCATAATTTAGCAACTATCACAATGCAGCAAATTCTCTGTTTTGGTCCAAAATTTCATCTTCAGTGACAAAAATCTTTAACTGAAAATATTTGCCTCATTTCACTGAAGAAAATACCCTGAGAGGTATTGTTGCTCCTTCCATTCTCATTTTAAAAAATTAGGAAATGTCATCTGAACCAGTAGCAATTTGAGAAGGCAATTTTGATTTTGACATGGATTTGGAAACATTGAATGATATCAAATGTTGCTATTTGTTATGGAAACACAAAAGTAAATCACAATAATTGTAATAAGAGTGAAAGGTAAAAGAAGATAAAGGGAGGTGGAAATTAGAGAAAACACAGCTTCTCTTAGAGGACTACAACTTTCCAAAAAAAAAAAACATTAAAAGCAAGGATTCACAACTTCATGGGGGGAAATGGAAATTAGGGAAGAGAGAAACAGAAAAAATGGACTAAATGGCAGAAGTACATTCCACAGAGTCTGGTTCTGAGGAATGGACACTGTGGAAATGAGGTAGCCAAAACATGCAGAAAAGAGAGCACTTAGTAGTCAAGTTGATAAAGTAACTTGTAAAGGAAAAGAAATTGGCAACTCAGAAAAAACTAATGGATAAACTTAAACAGTTCTGTGAAATCTAAGAAAATGAGGAACACACATACTATACTAAGAGAAGAGAGAAAGCTGAAACACAGACATTCACCTAGGGATCAAACACTGGAGGATTTATCTCATCAACAATTGAACCTTTTTATTTTTGTTTTGTTATTTCTAAGAGAACATATCAACCACACTTTATATAAGGAACAGAGAGAGAAATATATTACAGCATACAATTTCTCCTGGGGAAAAAAGGATGCTATAACAAAAAAGGCCTGAACAGTTTTTCAGTATATCCAGGGATGCTGGAAGTGCTAGGTAAAACTAAAAGTACAAAGCTTCTCTAACAGGCAGATCTACTGAAAAGGTGGGGTCATAATGGGTCAGATTCAAATATGCTTGTGAAGCCTGAACAGCTGTTACAGACTCAGAACCACTGAAATCAATTAAGCTATTTGCAATAAGGAATTTGAATCAGGAAATTGTAATCCGGATTCCAAAAAGAGCTTCAAGGTTGATAATGCACTTCTTGCTTATTAACAGTCTCAAGTTAACTTTTCAAAATCAACCTTCTACAGACCCCTAAAAAAAAAAAAAAAAATTTAAAAAAAAAAAATATATATATAAAGGTAAAGCAGAAAGGATGGATAAAATCTTTTGGGGAAACACATAGTTACTAGTTGCTCATCAGGATCAAAGGGAGAATTGTTTGCTGATACTCTAGCTCTAACAAAATATTGGACAAATTAATTTACTTCTATAGTTAAAATTAAATAAACAAATGAACGGAGTCAAAATAAATGAAGCAAAAAGAAAAAAAGCTAAAACAAAACAAAAGCTGTCCACCATGGTCCGTACAGTTCTCAAGTACAAACACTGCACCCAATTTGAGCTCTGAGTGCACACATGGGATGTATGACAAGTTTATCTGATGGCTGTGCAGAGTTGGGGTCAAGCAGCACACAGAGTCAAGATCCTCTCCCACAGCCAATCCTGTGGGATTTTATCTGGTAATGCTTTCCCTTGCCTGCACCTTCCTTCATGTCCTCAAAGTACAAGACAAAGTAGCAGAGATTGCACAAATAAATCTCACACAGTCCAAGCAAAATGTTGGCAGGGCATGGGAACTGCTTTTCACACCTTGGAGTTCTGCTCAAGTTTTCAAAGCACTCTCTTCCATTTCTGCTCTCATCATTCACTTTTAAAGCACTGACTGATCTGTGACTGGACACAAAACCTCTGAAATTGGCATGAGGCTTTTACTCATGCCTTATTTTAAGTACCCAGATTTGCCAAGCCACTTAATCTGCATTTTTTCAGAGATTTGCTTCATTGCCATAACTGAACACTACATTTGAGGCATCTGTAAATTTTCCAGAAGCAAGTGATACTGCACTTTTTCCTCACTGTAGCCCTCTATTTTGTGTCCTACTCTCTTCTCCTATAACTGTATCACATGGATGAACTTTACCTTTGAATCACAAAATACAACATTGCCACAGTACATAGAGGTATTTTTACATAAAGTTGTGCCCAATCCAGGTCCCCTTTTCCAGTTACCTATCAAAGTATGTTATTATTGTGTTGCCAACTTGATCTTAAACAATGTGACTCCAAAGTACGTGGAAATGCAGGTTAGGGATGTATTGCCTTCAGGCAGTCTCCAAAAACTGCAAAATCCAATCCAACTATTCTCAAAATCATTTTGAGCAAATTGCCACAAAGAAATAAAAGCACTTTAATGAAATACTTCCTTAATATATTTTAAAGAGATGAAAGGCCTAAGGAGATTGACTATGACAGAGCCCCAACAGCTGAGAGCAGGAGGGCATTCCTGGAAATGTGGCATGTAACCTTCATGCACTCTTCTTTGTGTAGTGTAAGTATTGGATCAATACAGGATCAGCTGGAAGTGAGTCCGGACCAGAAACACTGTCACATCTTACACTGTTCTTGCAGCTATTGTATATATATTATTTCCTATTAAAACAAATAGGGAAGCAGAATTTTACAAACCTAGAAAAGCAAGCCCTAACACACCCCTGAACTTCCCAAAGATTCAGACACAAATATTCACACGAAAAATTTTTTGCTAATTTTTGGTTTTTTGTCATTCCTGTTCCAAAGACTGAAGTTAAATATGACACTACAATTGCACGGACATTTGAACAAAGAGTGGCTCTGAAATTTGGCTTCATCTCATATTTATATATATATACATGTGTGTCAGAGCCAATGTACAGGATACAGGACGGGCATATACTCAGATGTAGAAGAGAGAAGCAGAGAACAGTCTGTTACTTTCCCAGACCAGTGAAACCTGCTCCCAAGAGAAATTTAAATTTGTTCATAGTGAAGCTCTGCCAGCATATGTTGGCACATCAGGAATCAAGGGCTGGGAACTGCCTGCACTGCTGTAGCTTGGGGCAGGGGGAGGGGACATGGGCTAGGAGGTATGCAGTTGTGCACACAGGGACAGATATCCGAGAGCTGCAAGCTTGATCCTTTTCCATGACCTAAGCAATGGTTAAAGATTTCCATTCCTCCTAGGTTCAAGTCTCACCCTAAGGCTAATCTGGGCTCTATCAACGGCTTTGTATACATGCCAGAACTCCTGAAATCTCTTTAATTTTAAGAGAGATGTTTGTGAGATTATTCATGCAAGTTGGGAATGGGCAGCCACATTCATTTATCTGACCAGAGCTTATTTTCATCAAAATAGCTTTTTCCCTTTTAACCCAGTAACTAAATAAATTAACCACTAACTAACAAACTAAGTAGCTTTAGACTGTAGTAATAAAAACTTTTTCTTTTCTTCACAATTGCAATTTGTAGGTTCAGAAAGGAAACAGTAAAAGATTACATTACACAGCACGTGTTTCTTTGGAATTCTTAAGGGAAAACAGAGCCACATCACCTGCCGGGAGGTCTCTTGGGTGTGCCTGCAGACACATGCAGTAACCAAGCCACTCTAACTGGATTAACTAAGGATTGCAAGAAGTTTGAATAATGTAGATTAGCAACCCATATTTTTTCATGTAAAAAGCAATGCTGATCAGTGAAAAGGTTCATCATAATACTCATTGTTCTCTTGCAGTAGATTTGCTACGGGAACTTGCAATGCACTCAGGGCTTAAAATAGTCTCTAGTTTTGGTGTTCCAGGTATCCAGGAAAAGCAATATTTTAACCATGGGAAGGTCTGAAGTTTATGCTTTTTCTGTCAAGCTCATGATACGTGCTATTGACCATTATCTCTAAAATTCCTCTCTGGGGTCCCTGTATTGATACCAGTACAATGCAAATGACTGAGAGGTAAATCTGTCTCCTTTGCTTCCAGTATGTGTGTAAACAAAAATCATGGTAGGATTGTTCTAAATTACTTGACTATTTCTGTGCACCTACCACATAGCTGCCATTCAGGCTCATGCATCCCTGGCAGTGCCAAAGTCAGGAAGTAACCTCTGAACAACAAGAACACAGCAAGCTTCTTAAATACTTACTCCAAGAGTAAAATGGGGTTGACACTGCGTGAAAGAGGAATACCCCCACACATGTTGACAAAACAATGCTTATCTTCTTTACAGCCATCCTCAGAGCTGCTCAGACACTTGTTTCTCCCAACATGATGAAATACAGATGAAACACCAGCAAAAATGGACTGTGCATAAGAGTCAAACTATTCACACCACCCTGGAGAGCTAAATGGGGACATTAAGCTAATCATTGTGGTACAGTGTAATCCAGATCATGGAGGAACCCAACAAAAAAAATAGAAATACACCATCTGAAGCTTTGTTAGTAGCCCATGACAGGCATCACATTTGTCTTCTGGACATTGTGTTTGGGAGGGTTTTTTTTCCTTGCATGCTGTGTTTAGTACTGTCACAGCTCAGCACCTTTAGAAGCCATTTTGACCAGCCTTGTTCTGTGGAGACACTGGTGCTCTCATCCATCCTGCCCCACTACATAACTCCTGCCTCTTCCAAAAGGGCATGGTGATCCTGTACAACCACACGGGGTGGTGCATTCTGTGTGCCAAGCCCACAAAGACAAGCAAGAAACAGCAAACGACTCACTTTCCACTGCTCCTGGAGGTAACATCTCACAACTGACTTCAGAGTAGACAATCCACCAAATCCTGCTTGCAGACAAGAATGTAACCAGTCCACAATGTTGTGAAGAGTCCTAAAACAATGTCATGGCTTTGGGCCACACCAACAACAATTTTCAACTTCAGAAGAATACCCCTAAATATAAATATGAAGAGAAAGTGCTTCATTAGAGATGCTTCAGCCTCAGGTGAACAAGCTGCCCTCCCTCAATCCTGTCCTGTTTGCACTTCTGCATGGGGTCACCAAAAGATTTTTGTGATGGTCCTTGACCCACTGATGACTCATTTTCACATCCTGATGGAGTAGCACTCAGCTTGCTACTCCATAGTCTGGGAGTGTCAATATAATAAGGCTGGGCATTCTTTTCAAGTCTTTTAAAATAGTGGGATGAGTTGTTGAAGTGGCAAATTTCCCTTTGGTGTTATAATGTTTCTAACCAAGAAAATGGCTGCATTTTTTTCTCTTTTTCCCTTCTTATATTCCTCAGACTCAAACGACTCAAACATATTCTGTCTGCTGGACAGTAATGATTTTCAGGTGAAAGTGCTAACATTGTCCTGCCCTGGTAAGAGTTTGCTGCCCAGAAAATACTAATTCCTGTTGTATGATTCTGGAAAATTGCACAGGGTATTTATTTGCATGTGCTGAAGATATGAAAAAAAATTACTTTACTCTCTCTCTGAGATCACCTGTGACACCCCTGCTTGTGTCAAGGCCTAAACATGGAATTAACATCAAAGAATTTTGATTCTGGATGGTCCCAAATCTTGCTATTATTTCTTTATTGTTATCCATAAATTCGCTTGACAGTATTTACTGTCTGTATCACAATAAAGTCGTGAATGTTCATTTATTCCTTATGAATACAACTTGAATACTCTGAGATGTTCAAATGAGAAGGACAGCAAAAGATTTCCTGAAATATCATATTTAATGGAATGCATTGGAAAGTACTATTATTGTATAATTTAGAGGCCATTATGGTCTTGAACTGCTAGTATAACTGTAAGGCATTGCGAATTTTGCTTAATTATGGCATTATCTCACCACATACAGCTCACATTTTCAAATACAGCAGAAAAATATTAGATACTAATAGCCTTTTCCGTTTAGGAGATTCTATGGTGACTAAATTACAACGAAGTCTAAAATTCAGATCATCTCTGATCCAACCATGACAAAATACCCTTAAAATAAAATTTTGTATGAGATTTATAATTCCCTTCTAAGGTTTCTTTTGGTAGCTTCTATCTTTCACATAAGGCCATTTTAAAATGTCATTAATAATTTTAAATATTTTCTAATTTCTCGGATTAATTCTCCACCCCTTGAAGGGGACTCAGCAACCTGCATTTTCTAAATATTTTTCTGGTTTGTTTTTTTCCTTTGTGCCTCCCAAAAACACCTTCCTGCTGCTCCTACCTACCTCTTCTGTACTCCTGGTGCAATTCCCCACACACATTTCTTTATGCCAGGATTTGGTAAATTTCAAAAAAAGATATTATCTGTTGCTGTACAAAGGGTTACGGAGTAGAGAAAGAACACAGCAACAAGGCGCTCCCTTACTTGGTGCAAGAAAGAGCAGCTTGTTGAAAGAAAAGCATGGGTTAAATAAGATAATTTGTGATAAACACAATACAGACAGTTCATTGGTCAGAGAAAGAGACACCTCTTGTCCCTGGCTTTCCCACGGATCAGCAGGTGTTTATCTTTGTCATAATTTTTTATGTCAATTTTTTTTACTGTAGAGAAAAGCCTCTAGCCTGGGAAAAATCCTGGCTGGAAGTGAGAAAGTTCCACAGCCTGAGAAAAGGACTCAAAACCTGAGGAAAAGGCCTGGCCTAGGCCTTCAGCAGTGTCCACAACTATCTGCTTTGGCAAACTCTAGAGTGTTTTGGCAGGTGACATTTAGGTTTGAAAAGCTAACCTGTGAACAAATTTTGGACAAGGGTGAGTGTTTGGGCTTTGTGTGCTTCAGAGCCAGCTCTTGTAAATTCCCAGCTATCCTGCCAAGCCATGGCCCAGGCCCAGAGCAAACACTGATATTGTACACGGGTCACAAAGAGCTGGATACTCTCCCTGTGGAGCCAATGGCACTTCCAGAAACAACTGCACTGGGATTTCATGCCCTGGTCAGTGGAGACCCAGCAAAGCTTCTCGTGGCTCCCACTACCACATCTTGAAGCTCATTATTAACCACAGCTCGTCAAGCAGACCGTATTTTGTCCTCCCTTCAAGCAAACTAGTGTTAAAAGTGAATTAAAAAACAAATTTGGAGAGAGTGAGGTAAGTGACAGCCACTCTTCCCCCATTTTTGCTGACCTAGAAGAGCTGACACCACCAATCAGCTTGAGTCCAGGATATGGGATTTGCACACAGGCTGAGACGCTGCTGAGCATCCCCCAGACAGGCCTTTTCTGGCATCCTCCTGCCCTAAGTGTACATAGCAGAGTGAAAGGATACATCCTAATGACATAAAAGGTGGTGAATCCATGTTTTAATTTTATAGAATATTGATTTAGTTGTTTTTGTTTTTTTTCTTCTAGCACGACTATGTCCAGCTGTAGAAGTGCTCAGTACCAGAAATGCTATTCAGTGTGAGCCATTTTCTGCAGGAAAGGTGCACATGAGAATTCAGGTTATTTCATCTTCTATTAGTGCTGCTTGTACTCTTAAAGGACAGCTGCAGCTGATGACAAAGTGTGACACTTCTGTTGCTCCCCCCTCAGGAACACCAAGGTGGTCTGTGACATGTGATAGATTTCTTAACCATGCAATTAGGGCGACCGAACCCTTGTTTAAAGATTGCAGTATATTAAAAAATGCTTAGGTGGACTTTGCTGGTGCTTGAGCAGGCAGCTGCAGGGTGAGGTGACCATGTAAAACAGGTTTATCCTTAGTAAACCACAGGACAGAGACTGTCAACATGCTCTTTCCATCATCATAAACTTTGGGCTTATTTTGGCGTGGGGAATAAATGATATTCAGATTCAGCCCTCAATAGAGACTTGGTGTACCCTGAACATATGTGCTCCAACCACAAGTGATTGGCAAAGATGCCTTCAATATCCCAGTATCACCAATTATGTTGATCTTCTCACAGTCTACTTTGTAGACAGTACTTAAATACTTAAATACTCACCTAATTCAGAGTGAATCATTTCAGCTACATTTTTACAAAATCTTTCAAGATATTAACATTTTCAAGGCAAAAATATTTGTTTAGAGCACTAAGTTGAAAAGAGGTGAAAAAGACTATACAAAGAATATAGATCTCTTTATTTATTCATCACATACTTTCTAGGGAGTTTTGATCTTTAAATTTGTTCTAATATTACCAGAATTGATTTCTAGTCTCTCTGATCCCAGAGGAAATGTTTTCAGTGGAGCTCTCAGAGGATTAAATGTTATGAAAAATTGGCTTGCAGAGCTGTTACTATGGTGCTTTTAAGTGTAGAGCTTCTAAAAAATTAACTGATAAGAAAATTCCAATGCACTATGTTTAGAAGCACTAATTTTCTAACTTTGACATAAAATAATGTAGCTATTGAAAGACTACATAGAAATTGGTAGGTTTTTTTATTATATCATGGTAAAGTCTAATTCTTTTTTCTGCTTTATTAGCTTTTAAATAAATACCAAATTTAGGAAGAAAAGCTTACATTCCCAAAAAAAAAAAAAATTCAAAGTAAAAGTTGTGCTGTTAATTTCTCAGGGTTTTGGCTTGGCTTGATTTTGGTGCTTTTGTTTGGGGATTTTTTTTTTATTTTTTTTTTTTTTTTTTTTTTTTTTTTTTGTCATTCTGAGAACCAAATCATTTAGGCTCTACTAGAAAATATTTCTTTGCAAACAGCTCTACTTGAATATTTACATTTACTTTACACTCTGGAAAGACCTTTTAACTGTACTATTTTCTGACTCTCTTGGGAAAAGCCCAGGTGTCTTTTCAGATGCCATCATCCTGAATTGTGTGCTGTGTCACACAGTCCAATGCAAGCAAACATGGAAAATCCTTCTTCCTATTATTTTTAAGCACAGGAGTCATCTCTAGCCCATTTCTTCTTCAAGCTAGCCCAACTAAAAATCCTCTATATTCACCACTGAAACCATTATGAGGAATGTGGGTTTGTTACAGGCACAACTGTTATTTCATATATGCAGCTTAACACCACCTGAAGAAGAGTGAATGGAAAAAAGCTGAAAATAACACTAATACACACTTACACCTTCACAGAATTCACTGTTCTTTTGTTATATATGTTTTTATTCACACTGTTGCTCAAACAGTTCCTACAAAAAATATTAAAAAAAAAAAATCACCTCTTTTCATACAGCTTATAACAAATTGCCTGCAAGCTCACAAATAATTTCCTGCAAATCTGCTTGGTGGTTCCCTCCCCTCTTCATGGCCACAAGAGCTGAGTGATTTGTTGCCATAATGGCTTTCTTGTACCACTTATAAGGTGCCACTTACGAGGTAAAATACTTGACAATGACACTTTTTTAGTACTGACCACCTGCATTTGTCTGCAACCACTTGAAACTCTACTCACAGCTCTGGCAATAATATTTCACCCTAGTGAATCACCCTAGTGATGTTTCATAATGCACAGCTTCACAGACAGCACAAGGAAATTGATTTTAATGTAGCTACTCTTAATGATTAAATTGAAAAGGTAATTTGAAGGAAAAAAAGCTACCATCTTAATGACACTCTCTGTGTCTTTACACCTAGCAATGTATCCCACAATAATTTTACATTCAGCAGAAAGAGCAGTTCTCATCATAAATAAATGTTTTGCACTTCGGCAAAGGCTTTGTATTTTCAAAATTACTTGGAAACAAAAATCGACTACACGTCTTAGCAGCATCCAAGTGGGTCAAATACTCACAAGGCAGGAATGTTCTGTAAAAAACTCCTAAAAGGTACCTAATTGGTGTTTTGGGTAATATCACTTTCCTCCTCTGCAGAAACCTGGAAAACAAGTAATGAAAAGGTTCTATATAGGAGATTATCAATTGAGCATATTACCACCATGAATATTTTAACCCTGTTAGGAGTTATGAATTATTTTATGCTGCTTTCCTTTCACTAACTTTACAGTAAGAGAACTGTGGTGCCATTTATAATTATGTAATTATACTCTTAATGAAAAAAATTCACATATTCTCTCCTCTGCCTACCCTGTAAGAGGTGCAGTTTTGGGGGTGCACACAGGACAGATCACAGATACTCATCTGTTTGCGTGTGTACATTATATATGCATATGTATGTTGGCATGTACTGTACTTTCTATAACTTTTTATTATCTTATTTTAAAATTTATTTCTTTCTGTAAATGCCTTTTCTTTGTCATGAGAGAAGAGAGGAAAAAAGATTGGCTTTCTCCTTCCGACTTCTTGTCAAGTTTTAAACTGGTCTTGCATTAAAACCAACGAAATTATGCAGAACTGATTCTAGTAAATATAAGATTTTAAAAGGTTAGAACCCTAGAATCTACATCACAGGATGGAGAATCAAGAGTGCTTGTTCAATCTGCTGCTGATTAACTGAGCTTCTGAGTAAAGAGTGGTTATGTCATTTCACCCATTTCTCCATTATTTCACAAGTCTACTGTAAAAATTGAGTTTTGTAGTCTCAAGAGAAAGAGAAAGTTATGAGTTTGCCAAGCAATTATATGGTTTTGGTAACTTTCAAAAAGACTGAAAAAAACAATCCCTTAGCAAATACTTTTCCTTCATTATTTTTCCACATTCTTTAATTATTGCAGGAGTGCTGAAATGTATACACCAGTATACATTCTAAATCAAAATTTTGAATTTCTGCTTTATGAAACAAAAAATTTATAGGTTTACACAAAGGCACAAACTAAATTTTTAGGCCAAATTTTGACTTAATGAAATGTAGCTTTATTCTTGAAAACATTCTGTGCACTCCATACATGTTGCTGCTTATTCTGCTAGCCATGGAAAATGGGCACTGAGAATAAGTGCTTAGGTCATAACATCTATGTATATGAAGACTTTTTATTTATTAACAAAGCAATGCTTCCTCCTGCCCTACAACAAGCCTGAAAGCTTTTACCAGAAAGTGGAAAATCTTTTTCTTCTGCTAGGTTTGAAGATTTTTTTGAAAGTCACATTTAGTTCACATGTTTTCAGTGGCTGAGCAAGAGTCTTCTTTTCTTTCATTTTGTGCATCCCATTTTGTTCTTTTTATTTTTCTCAGAAAAAAAAAAAATATGGATATATATGTATATAAAAAATATAAAACAATATTTTTATTTTTCGACCCAAGACCTGAACCTAGCCATAGATCACAGAGTGTCCCATCAGATCTGCCACAGGAGCACAGTGATCCAAGATTTCAAGCTTACCTTCCCTGATCAGCCTCATGGATTCTTACAGGAAGACTGCAGACTATCTTAATGGGTTTTGATCAAGCATAATTGCATAAACACAAGAGGCATACACTCTGCCTCACAGGCCTGGCTCCTTAATCAGCAATGTGAACAGTTCCTATCACATCCAGGGGGAGAATAGACTCCCAAGTGTATAAGTACATTGTCTGCTTCCTCCTCTTTGAAATATTACATTTTTATAACTTTGGTTTTAAGTATGCACTATAAATCTGACAAGTGTTACTGAAGACCCAATTCTAAATAAATAGTTTAAAATAAAAGTTGTATAAATAGCCATCTGTGCCAGCAGTACAGTTTGAAAGGGAGCATGGCAAGCACAAAGTAAATTAAATGGGATTCACTTTCGTGAGGTGGATGGCTACTTGAACCAGTTATTATAGAGATTTTTTTGTGTGGTGTGGCAGCATGTACCAATATGGCTAAGCAAGAGCTGGTTGTAAAAACAAACCCAACCCATACCTAGGAGCAGTGCCATGACCAAACCACAACTCCTCTGAGGCATAAATTTAATTTACTGAAAATGAAGTACAGGCACTGTTGAGCATATTAGACAGCAACAGACATATTTCAAGAGAAGAAAGTGGAAAGTCCAAGTTCTACACATGCTATGAATAAACTAGACTATTGTTTTTTTGATAACAGAGTATTGTTTCGAATGTGCTGGGCAACTAAGTAAGGCAGAAGAATTTTTTTTCCAAGAATAGTCTCTTGCTCACTGCTAAAAATCCTAGCTTTTAAATTAGGAGCTGAAGTCATTGAAAAAAAAAGTTTACATTCTTGCAGCCTGCTACAGCACAGCTAACCAAATGTTTGGCTTAATATTCATCTCTTACATGAACCTTTCTTAAACATCTAAGACAGAAAATACCTGTAAAATTTTCTGTTATTTAGTAATTTGATGCTTGAAATTTTGGGTTCCTTCCCTTCTGTTTCCCCTTTTACATTTTTTTTAAACTTGGTCAGAAAAGACCCAGTAGGGTCACTGCTGTGGTATTAGACTATGTGAAGCATTTCATAGCTTAAAGAAATCATGCTTTCAGTTCCTGGCACCAGCTCCAGTCATAAGTCACAATTACTAGCAGGATGTCTTTTGCTGTTTGGTGGGTTTTTTGTCATATCCCAAAAGTGTAAAGGAAGAAGAGAAGGTTTTGTTTTTCTCAGTAGCTTGAAGCAATGGTGACACAGGTCTAGGAAATTAGCAGATGTTAGGAGACCTGACTGCTAAAAAAAAGTCCAAACTGCTACATTTCTTTAGGGCAATGTTGTCCAGATGACGCACTGCAAAATTATTAAAATGGATGGAGCAACAGCTGGAAGTTTGAATTGTCTTCCAGTATTTGGATATATTTGGTGCTCATTGCTTTCAACCTTTCCAGCATGCCAGCTGGAATTTTGGATCCTGAATATGGGTCTGAATAGGCCAGCCCCCTCATTTCCCAGCAGCAGGACAAAGACAGAGGGATGCAACCCATGCCTTGTGCCTTTAGGAGACATAAGAGAGTGTTTGGCTCTCTGTGGTTTTCTCCTCCAAGCCTGTAAGAGCTGGAGTATCACACTTCTTCCCTCTTCCCACTCCCAAGCAGGTATCAGCCAGGAAAACAAACTCTGGAGTAAGTTAATTTTTTGGGTACATTTTTATCCAAACAGGCAAAAATGGATTTCTCTGTAAATTATTTAATCTACTTTCTCTACTCACTATTTCACATCTGTAATACCTATTTGTTCTCCCAGTGTTTCCTCCAGAAACAAGGGGAGATGAGACATTCAGAGTCAATCCCAAAAGGATCACCAGTGCAAACACAAAGGAAAAACCAAGACCATTCTGGGGTTCAACTGCTTAATTTAGCCCCCCTAGTCTGCCAGAAAGATGACTGCCACGTGGAGATTAGCTGAAAGTAGCCAACTTTTCTCCTTCTGAAACATTTTGGATGCTGTATTAAATCAACATGCAAATAAACATATTGGTACCTGCTCGTAAAATTTGGTACAGAGTGTACCTCACTGGTGTCTTGCTTTGCTTCTTTTATAGCCATACTAGAACTCTTTGATGTTCAGGTGATGGATATGTCTCTTTATGAGACTAGAAAGGGAACAGAGAAGGTGAGTGTAGGCCTGTTGATGGGATCCAGTTTGGTAGAGAGCACAGGGATTGTGTCAGAGGATTCACATTGAGCTGGCAGAGTTGTTTTCTAAAACAAGCAGGCATGATCAGAGCAGAATCTTTTTTCAGTTTTTTCTAGTGTGGTCACATCTCTAAAGGGTGAGCCAAGCTCCTCTAAACCCCTGTCACTTTCTCCTCCTTGCTGCAGCAGAGGATAACTCTTCTCATGCCTATCAACTAATTTCTCTGTGATTGAGATGCCCAAGTAGGATGGACACTTACAGTGAACATTATAATGTTGATAACAAAGCACAATTGCAAATTTTTAATCAACATATTTGATAGGAGGTGCCATATCCAGACATGTATTTTAAGAAGGTAAATCTACTTCTGCAGACAAACCCACCTGAATATTGTGAAGTTGGGTTATCATTTTATTTACACGAATTTCCAAAAAGTATACAATTGGCTTACTTTTGTTTTTCTTCTCCCATTTAGTTCCTTTTTCAAGATGCATAAAATACAAAAACACGTCTTAAAATACTTATTAAAAGCCCACATTATAAGCTTATGTCTTCTAAAACATCTTTTCCCCAGGCTTGGCATGTGTATTGTTAAGTCTCTCTTACCTTATATATTTGATTGCCAGATTTGAGGTCTTGAACTTCTCAGGTTTTTAAGATGTTCCTCAACATAAGAGAGTTAAGGTGGTTTGAATGAAATTACTTCAAGATATAAAGACAAGCATTAGCACAAAACATTTCAAAAATTAATTTATCATAGACAACACAAAAGGGTTGCTATATGTGCTGAACTGTTTATTCTATTCTATTAATTCTGCTGTATGGAATGTTTTGCTGGACACTTTATTTCATTCATATAAGGTAGGATCATTTTCATACTCAATATCTTTCTCTCTTCAGTGCTCAAATGATACAAGAGCTGCTAAGTATGACTTTGACTGTGAATCACAATGATAAAAAATTTTCCTTTCAGTTATATGCAACATTAATCAAAGAAAACAAAATACTCAATGTAATGAATTATTTTAAGTTTATATAATAAGTTTAACCTAATCAGTGTTGACAGCACTTGGAGTTTTATGACCATTCACTGGATATTATAGGAATTACATAAAAGAGAACCTCAAAGAATTAGATCCAATATCTTTAAGACTCAGCTCCTAATAACTATTCAAAAATATCATAAGTACTAACAAATGAAAAAAAAACAGAATACAAATTACAAAAGTAATGATTGCATGGGAGGAAACACTGACATTTCCAGCTTTGACTGTCACATCGCAAGGTTTCTCTCGCTATCTATCTAATTTGAGCATTCCTTTTTTTTTTTTTTTTTTTAATTCTGAAGCCAACCTCATATTTGAGGAGTTTTCTATTTCTGAAAAACTGGGGATTGCAGTGCTGCTTATTTAATAACTTTTCACAGGTTTCCAGCCTCGTTTAATTATTTTGTTTTCATTTCTCCCCCTTTTATCCTCTCCCCCACTGCCTGCCCCAGCAGAAAGAAACAATGTCTTAAAAGCTCATGTCTCCTCAAATTACAAGTAGCACCACGGTAAGACCAAATGCTGCCTGTGCCACCTACAGCCACCCACACACTTTCATTCATGTCAAACTTTTACTGACAACAGCTGATCTCTAACTGGCAATGGAAAATTCAAATAATTCAGGAAAAAACCCAAACCAACAATGACCAAAAAAAAATAAAAAATAAAAAAAAAAAACAACCCAATCCACTGTTATAAAGATCAAACAAATTGATAGTGACATGGATCACTCAGGTTGAGCTAATAAATTGCTGTCATTTTTCAGCATGGATGACTTTGAAGCCATAGCTATCCCACAACAATTACTGAACCTGCTGCTCTGCACTTTAAGAAAAGTAGGACTTCAGAAAGAAGCACGATGGAAATTTCAAGAATATAGATTATTTGTTTGGATAAAGACAGGCTTTTTATACTTAATTGCTAGTCCTGGGAAGCTTAGTTGCCCTGCCTGTTGTTTCTGCCTGAGTACACTCAAATGGATTCATGCAGGTGGGATTCCCTATGAATAGGAGCATTTCTTTCCCCTACCACCACATGCTTCCTTCTTCTTGCTGTACAACGATTGAAAAAGAAAGAAGAAATATCCATCAGCTTTGCTGCTAACACTTCTGGTCTTCTTTGCTCTGGATGCAGAATGGTTTTGTTGTCTTTTGAGGAAGGCAGGACAAAGAATCAGCAAAATCAGCACATCTCACATCAGTTTAGAAATTAGCTCTATTAAATGTTACGGTGCTTTTCAAGTGTTGTCTGAAGAAAATAATTTCTATGGCAAAACAGGCTTGTCTTAAAGGTCCTGCAGAGATTAAAGACCCTCATCCATCAAAAATTAAGCATGACAGGAAACAGTCTCCTGAAGTCCATGGCATATTTGCATGTAAAGGATTATTCCAACCTTATAAAAATTAATCATGTATTTTCAAATATGCTTGAGGTTTTTCATTAAGGCAATAGGTAACATAGTTGCAAGGTTCCAACCTATAACAGCTCTGGATTATCTAAAATTTTACTATCAGTTTCTATTTTTAACAACAACGATATAAATCCAAAGAAACCTCACTAACTTCAGACTAGCTCTCTTGTATTTACATTTGAATTAAAGATGTCAAATCTGTCTCTCTTTTATCTCTGCACACTACTAGATGCAAATCTCTGATTCTGCAAATAAAATCTGTACTTATTCATTAATTCTTTGCATCAGTCACCTGAGCAAGAGTCAATGTTTTCAGGTATAAAAAAGGCTGTGAGTGTTCATTATTACCAGTCTGTTTTAATAATATCTTGTGGATTGAGACAGCTGAAACAGCAATTGCTCAGAATACTCTTTAAGCCACAATGTTTTGGTTATCTCACCTCAGAATATTTTCTTCTGTGAGTTAGAAACTGACTTATTCCTTATGTAGTTTTCATCTGTTTCAATGCCAAGGTGCAGTAAAATCCAGTTTAATGTAAATCACCCTCTGATACTATTTTTCCCTTCTCTTTCTGGATAAATCTATAAGTGCAATGAAAAAATACGATTTTGAATGGCACCAGTGGAGAAGCTGGTATCACAGATGGAGTTTAAAAGTCATATCATCTTGCTAATAGACAAATAAGGTATTTCCTAAGTTGGATTTTGGCTACACTACTTTGAATGTTTGAACATTCTTTATTTTAATGAGGAGAACATTTTAGCTGCTGAAACTGGGGATAATGTAATATTATCCTCTTGGCACATTTAATAATACATACTGATTTCCTTGCAATATGTGTGTCCCAAGACAGCATTTCTGCAGACCTTGTTTACCTGCAGATGCAGCCAACCATCTCAGGAATTCCTGCATCTGTTCCCAAAAGACTCTTAAAGAAACCTTGCCAGTGGCCTCAAAACCAAATCCTGAGTGATTTGAAGAGCATTCTTTCTAGTTCCATGGTCTGTCCTAGGCATGGCAGTAGATCCATTTTACTTTAAATTTTATTTTAAATCTACCTTCTCTACTCACACATAAATCTGACTTGCTCTGCTTAGAAAATTGGCATTTTCAAAGGCACCCATCTCACAAAGTAGTCCAGGACAGCAGGATACCTATTACACAAGACAAAACAGTCACTGTGTTAATTTCTGTGTGAAATTCCTAGCTGGCTCACATTAGTAGCAAGAAATTATTCAGAAGACCCCCAATGTACACATTTTAAACACATTGAAATTTTCAGTTCTTAGAGTTGCAAAGGCTACACTGGGATGCAATTAAACACGAATATTGCTGTCCATAGTTATAAATTGCTCTTTTAAAAGTTTTCATTTAAAGGCATAAGTGTGGTGACCTTAAAACAACCAACAGCATGGCATGCAGTCTATTTCAAATTTCTATATTTACACAAGCAGAGATGAGAAGGGGCAAGGAATCTTGACATTCTTTTTGTGCCAGGTGAAGAATGTACAATCTTATTTCTACAATAAAATCAAAAAAGGCACTTTAAATTACTTTTCATACTGGGGATTGCAAGAACACACTAAATGGCAAGGGTCAATCCTGAACATGGTTATTTTTCCTCAGTAATGTAATGGAAGAGAGCAATACTCCTTATCCACTGGAATTACTTTTGTTGACATGTGTGTTTGCAGAACTGGTCAATTGTTTTAGTTCTTGGTTTTCTAAATTGTGCTTGATCCTTTGAGGAAAAAAAAAAAAAGGGCTGCAAACAAGTAAAGTAAGTACTTTCAAATGGTTGAGTCAACCCCAGTTTTCTATCAGAAAAAAGTATCTTACTATCTTAAATGAAAATATATAGCATTGCCATGTAAGAAACATAAGTTTTGCCATTGCTACAGAATCCCTTTTACTTATAGAACACTACCTATTACAGTTCAAGATACACCACTGAGATTTAACTGAGCTAAATTTTACTTTCATTTAAAAAATGCATTAGGCACACATTAATAAAAACACCTTACTATGCACCAGCAAATCTTCCATTAAAATTAAGGGGTATTTGTGCTGAAGAGCCATAAATTATGCACTTTGTACAAGATTCTTTCAAACCACTGCCTGGTGAAATCCACAGATATACTTCCATTATCTTTAGTGACTTTTACATTAGGAATTAAGGCACTGCAAGCATTACAACCTCCTAATGAAGAATCACAGGGAAAGAAAAAAACAGGTTTGTTATAAATGAAGATGTTCTGAAAGGGTTTTTTACCTATATAAGAAATTAGTGAACAGAAAGTAGGTTCAGCATAATGTGTAATTCTTTATCTTACATCAATCAATTGCTAACCTGATTCTCTATAGTTTTGTCAGTCGCCTGAAGATTTGAAATCTTAAGTGAGGGCATAAGGTCTTGAATTGCCAACAAAGACAAATTTGTAGCATGCCATTTTTAACAAAGAAAAAAAGCCATTATCAAATCTTTCAGACTATTAAAATAAAAGATCATTTCTATTTCAATTAGTATTTCTGTTCTTTGTGAGGCATGTCTTTGATAACAGATAATAAGTTTCCCTACCAAAACTGGGCAGACTGGCACCAGTTCCTCCCTGTCAAGCTCTAGGTACAGGCAGTGATGATGGAACAGAGCAGAAGCATTCAGGAAAAGACACATCATTAGTGTCCAGGTTCAAAAATTAATATAATAGTGTAAAAGGGAAAAGAAAGGCTTGGAGCCTCAGAAAATTTCAGTTCCACCTTGCTACACTCAGGGAAAAAGGAAAAAAGAGCAAAAAATATTAAATAATACCCATGTCTGAGGCAAATTATTAAAGTTTATACTTCCACCTATAGTTCTTCTGATATTTCTTGCCCACTCAGCCACTAACACATAAAACACTCTGTGTTGTTGCTGTTTCAGGGATACGTAGCACTTTGGTGCTAAATAACAATTTACATAGACCAAGGAAATACAAAAAGCAAAACAAGTGTTTTATATTATTGACCGTCAGTTTTGTTGTCTGAAGAGGGGGCCAGTGTCAGATGTAGGTAGGAGACATTCAGCAAAGTTCAAGACATTCAATGCTTTGGTTTTCTTAATATTTCATCACCTGGAAGTCAGCTAAATTATGTTTCTGGTCCTAAAATGGTCTGAATTTTGCCTGGGATGTAGTTCCTTAAAACCATCCACTGGAGCCAAGAGAGTGGCTTTGAAACTGCACCATTCCCAGGCCTGAGGTGCTTTTTCCTAAAGAAACATACAGCAGTGCACAAATGGACAGATTTTCTGAAAAGCAGGCCAAGGTGCTGGGGTGGAGGATGGGATCCTGAGGCACACAGCACTCTTTTCACCATCACCAGCCTCCAGGCACAGATGAGTTGCAGCATCTGTGCCATCACTGCTCAAGGATCAGCTGCACCAAAGAGCACTAGCAGGGCAGCAGGGTTCTCTCCTCCCTTCACATCAGACAGAAAAATTTAAGTGCAAACTTCTTTCCCAAATTCATAGGTACCCACTCACCTGATGGGCTTGGATATCCTGATCTGGAGCTTGGAGTTGCCACAGCTACACCTGAATGATGGGGCACAAATCCAAGAGCACAGTGCATCCTGCAGCTCTGCCCAAAACACCCTCTTTCAAGGATCCCAGCAGAGCTGAACCACCCCATAACCCCCAAAAATGTGTTTTCCCTCACAGCCCATAGCACACTTGTGTTTTCACCATCTCCCAGGACAAATATTGTAGATTTAAGTAAACTTTCAGCTCAAGTGCTGTCTCTGATCACAACCAAGGGATACCAGTTTTTTAGGGTACCATCAAGATTTTTAGAGGTCCTGGAACCATCAAAGACTACCTCTTGTATTAAGCTGTGTAGCAGATCTGAAATGACTTTAAAAATCAGCATTCAGAAACGAAGATACTTGAGGAATAAATCTTCCAAAGACACTGTTGTGAATAAGTTCTCATTTTAAGTATTTCTGAGGCAGTAGAAGTTCAATTAATTATGCAACTATCTTTACTAACACAAATAAAACAAAAAACAAACAAACAAAAAAAAACCATACACACACCGACCTCTCATGTTTTCTTTGCAGAACTTATATTTTCACTTGGTCACAATCACAGTTCTTGAGGTGGAGGACAGATTTATTCCACAAGGACTGTTTTCCAAAGTACATGATTTTCAAACATTGGTAACAACTGTGTTATTTCAAGATTTAAATTAATCAAACTAGCCAAAGAAAATATTGAAACTTTTCATAAAACCAGATACATTCAAGCCGCTAAGAAATTTGTGAACATGAAACTTATGTACGTACATCTTCCTCTCAGAAACACAAGGAATTTCTTCTAGCAGTTGCTTTGCTATTTTCACTGTCAGCACATAACCACAAATTCCAAGTGTTCTGCAAAGAGCATTTTCTTATAACCTACCAAAGAACCTGCTCTTCAGACTGGAAACTTACTCCATTTCCCTGACCACTTTGGGAAAGTTGGGTCTCAAAATCCATGCAAGAGTAAACCCACATCTGGCATGTCTGTAAGGCCTTGATTTAGTGGTCACATAGTTCATTTATTTTTCACACTTTATCTGAATCTGTTTTGTCAGTGTCCTAAGTCTTCCTTGAATACATGCAAAACTTTTTTTCCATTGTGCAAATCAATACTCAGATTCTCCCTTTTTTCCACACTGGCAAATCCAGTAAAATTCTGCTAAGTCTGAAAAGCTCCATCTTTCCAATAAAGTTTTAATTAATTGTTATTAGGTTTAAACTGTTCAGAGAGGTATCCCCTGGTCCACAGGAGGTGCATATTCTGCCCTAGTTTTTCTTGGGCAAGTACTACTCAGTAGAAAAAATATTTTCTGGGAATAGGTTTAAAAATTTATATTCATTAAATCACCATATATCTGATAAAAGTTCATGAGCTGGTTGTTCTACACGTGTAGTTGTTAAGATGTTCATGCTGCAGAAATTTTGGTTGTATTTAACCCTGCATGAGCTGTGCCTATGTTTAGGTGCAGAGTTGGATAAGGGGTACACACTGACTAAGTTCAATTATTTACTGTGTGTGAAGAAAACCCTAAAATGCAGCCCAAAATAAGTGATGCATTTTCAATATTTATGATTAAGTGTTAAAGTATGAGCAGCAGTGATGGAAAAGGAACTTAAATGATGAGATTAGACTCCAAACTAGAAGAATCCCATTAACTGGGCTGAAAAATGCCAGCAGTGGTTTAGCTCCTTTTCCACTGTTTCTGTGGCTTCAGCCAAAGAAAATGAACTGTAGAGGTGGAACATCTAAGCAAGCCTTGTGCAGGGAGTTCTCTGCCTTGCTCTGTAATGCAAGTTCATCCAACATATGTTTAAAGCTTTGTCCCAACATTTAGCAAACATGGTCTATCCAATGCACAGAGGGCAGAAAATCAAAGGGAAATTTCTCTTATCAGTTGTGGTAAAAAATTCTTGAACATTTTGTCCCTCACTTCAAGTATGGCCAGAAAATAAATATTTCCTTTTCTTCTTTGCACACTGTTTCATTATTATCAAGTGTTATAAATGTTATGTCTTCTAACCAGTCAGCCTTGAGTGTTGAGCAAAACCCATGATAATACTGAAAATGAAGAGAAAAATAAAAATGCAGACTGACTGTGGTTGAGCAGAGGTTTGGAGGGGAGCTGTGTCTGGGCAGGCCTGTTTACAGAACCAGGGCCTTATTTATCAGCTTGTATGTTTGTACTTACAGTTGCTGTGTGTCAATCTTCAGCCCTCATTTTCCCTGTGGTATCTAGGCACAGTGTTTTGAGGGAGAAGAAAACAAGGCTGTGAGCCAAAACTCATTCGTTTGGCTGGTAAGGGAACAGTGATCCATGAAAGGTTCACATCCTGTCCCTTGAAGCTGGTTTTCTTTCCCTTTGTCTAGTTAGGAAAAGAGAGCAAAAAAATTATTTGTTTAAAATTTCAGTTCTTTAAAATATTTAGTTGACAATTGAAGGGAAACAACATGTTTAAGGTTATTTTAATTACATTTACTTAAACTTTTTTTACTTGTCAACTTTCCAAATTGTTCCATGTTACTTTGACTTCTTGTTTTTAGATGCCTGAAAAAAGAATAAAGTATATGAAAGGCAGTAATTTTGGAGTTAAAATCTGACCCTTCAATGTATTCATTTTTAGTATGTAATGTAAAGGATGCTAAAAGAAGGAGGGAAAAAAGTAAACTAGGAATTACATTAATTAAGAAGTGTTGTTTTGGGAAAGGAAACAAGCTCTTTTGGTTTAATTTATTGTTCATCTTTTACTTTTTTCAGGCTGCACTATTGCTTTTTTACATGAATCATTGTGTGGTATCATTTACAGTCTGAGCAACAAAGGCAGCAATTGCTGCTGGAGTTAGTGGGATTTCATAGTCTCTTCAGATCTTATGAATGCTCTAACTTTAACAGCAGAAGTACACACATATTAAAGACAAGTTAACATAAAATGAAATCATTACTTCACAATAAGTTTTTCACAACCATCTGGCTTTGTACTCAAAGCTTGCCCCACCAGGCCAAAAATTATCTGGATATTCTTTTGCTAGCCACTTGATAAATATTTGGGATTCAGGAGACAATTCTGGAGACAGAAGACATGCAAAGTCCTTGGAAACTATGCATCAGCCTCCATGTCTCCATATGGAAAAAAAAAGTCTGCAGAGAAATCTGACCAACACCAAGCAACTGTTCTGAAGAATGTGGCTTTAGTTTTTCAAAGTAGAGTCAGCCTGGTAATGACTGCAGCTGTAGTGAAGGAACACAAAAAGCAGAGAGCAGATGGGGTACAGGGAGGAGCTCTCCCATTTCATCAATTCTACATGAAAGATTTCCTTTAGTAACAAATCCAGATTGAAAAGTTCTTCACTCTAATTGACCTTAAATAATAACTGCTAAGAGAGAAATTTACTAGCTGATAATTACAGCCCTTCATTTATGAGATTTAGGTTTCCAACCACAGAACCTGAGAATGAAATAAGAGCTCAGAGTATTGGGGTACAAATATTTATCCAAAGCAGTAGAAGAAAAGACGAGTATTGTCACTCTAAATTTCACAGGGTATGTGAAAATTAATGCATCTTCCTGCAAGGTGGCTTTTACTGCACCACATCCTTTTAACCTAACACAGAATGCTAAACTAATGTTGGTTCCTGTTAAGAGCAGACCTTCTTGCTATTATTTTATTTGAAATATGGTAATTACAGGAGACACACGTGATGCTGCCTATGACTTATCAAAAATAAGGTTTTTTTATAAAGATGTTTACACTATAGTATCAAGTCTTAAAATACAGGGAAATATTAGAATTAAGATGAGGAGTGAATCTTTAAATTAAAGCCTTTCTCCATCTGCTGCATGTATTATGTCATGCTCTTCAAATACCTTGTCATAAACGTCTGTTTCTATCAAAATTCAACCTCTGGATAGAGAGTAGACCAATTTCTGGGCTTGAATTGGACTTATTTATTGATAAAGACTTTTGTCAAAGGCTTCTTTTTTTTTTTTTTCAGAATTTAGTTGCAGAACAGAGAATGTGCCACAGGGTTGCAAGAAGAAAGATAATTTTTTGTAATTAGACACTATCAAATACTATTTTGTAATTAGACACTATCAAATGTTCCAATGCTGGCCCTCAGTACCATACTCTTTCACTGTAGAAGCCTGTCAGGAAAAAATATATTTATAAATAGCTTCAGTTCACAGTTTTTTTCCACATTGCCTCCCTGAACCATAGACTTGTCTAGACAGTCCAATATGTGCAGACCATCACACTGAGTGGGAAAACTTGAACAGACCCTCTGAGTCAACCTGAAATCTATGCCTTTCCCTCCCTCAAGATATTGTCTGAAATCCAGATTTCTTTAAAGACCTTTAATATATAGAATGTGGAAATCTGAGTATGTTTAGACTGAGAAAGTCTACATGAATTTATAGGAGAAAATTCCCCCGGGCTCATTATGAGATTAAGTTGTTGACATTGACTTCTTCCCACTGTTTCCATACCCCAGCATGGCAACAAATCTTCTGAGTCCCATGGCTTTGGCATCTGACATACAGAATGAAGGGTCAAAAGGATGGAATACATGATTGTTAAATCAGGCCCATTTCCCTTTTCACCTATTTGATAGTGAAAAAAATGTGGAAAAGATGACTGATGGTCTACACAGAGCAATGGCATTGATTTTTGTGTATAAATATGAAATATTCTGAGAATAGAATACAATATAGATTACTTAAATTCAATATATGGTGGGCATAAATTGTGGCACTAGAGGAATAATGGCATTTCACTACTGCAACAATAAACAGAAGGATATCATGCTTTAGACTGCTATCTAGACAAATATCTTCTTTAAAAGCACTTTAGTAATATCCTTGGAAGTGCATCATCTAAACCAAGGAATATGAATTTGAGTTACAAATATGAGCTGTTCTTATCTAGAACTTAAGGTCAGTAGCAGATGTTATGCATTCCTACAGACGCATGCCCAAAGACAAGGATTTTTTTTTTTATTTTAATGGCAGAAATCTGCCAGCTATTCTTGCCTTGTCTGCAACAGCTGAGCAATCTTTCAGTGCCATGAGGAGATTGAAAACTTGGCTCATGTCTAGCATGGACAAGCTTGCCTTAATCACATTGCTCTTTTACATGTACACAAGGACATCAACATTGACAGTGCTACAGTAAAGCAGCCATTTGCTGAAAACAACTGTCAACATTGTCAAGTTTTTTGGAACCTTTTACAATGTGATTTCTGTGACAAAGCTTGTAGAATTCTGTTTATCAGCTTCAGCAACAAATTTCTATGAAATAGATACATGGAGAAACATACTGGAATTGGATTTTCTATTGCTAGTTCTCACCTGACATTCTAAATCAAATGGATTAGAAGATATTAGAAGATAAATTGACTGCAGCATCCAAAGATTCCAGTCCCATTTAAAGCAATCTCAAGATTTTTCACAAAAAAGTAGCAAAAACAACATTAAAGATTTTGTCTGTGGTTCACAAGTCAGGCTTATTCTAAATTTTTCATGTCTTTTTATTTCTTTCCTTTGAACTTGTAAAGATTTGCTTGAAAAAATAAACATTATATTATTCCTGGCGCTAAATGATACCTAGAATTTTAAAATCCCAAAATGTAGGACTCAGAATAAGCACAGAACAGGTAAATGCTGCAAAGTGCATAGTAAAACGCTGCAGGTAGTGGGGGAGAAACACCATTTAGGATTAAATTAATTTAGGTTTGGGAGTGGTGCCTAATCTCTGCCTATATTAGCTATTGGGAATTCTGGCTCTTCCAGTACCTCTCAAGACCAGTCTCTCAGTATCTGCCACTCTGTTGCTGGACCATCAGTCTGCAAATGGGTCTTGGGATTCTTGACACTATGACACTTTCAGTTTATTGTATTCTCCTTTCATGCTTTTCTAGGAGCAAGTGTTACTTAAATGAATAGTAAAATTAACAGCAGATTTAAAAATAGAGAGTATTTTTTAGTTACAAAAATACTTACCTGAAGGCATACAAAGTTATTTCCAGTTAAATTTCACCCTACAGTGGTCTTTCTGATTACCCTAATTCCTTGAGGTTGCTTTAGTGAAGTGGGGTTGTCCCCCTTTCAATCCTTCTTCCTAGTGACTCATAAATATGTTGTAAAGAAGAGCAGAGTATGTTTGCTCAGGATCCTGTCTCACTTTGTGAGATAGGTTATGAGGGCAGTTCTGCATTTGCTCCTGCAGCTCTATTCAGATGAGCACTAATGCTGGGGAATCTACAAGCCCATAAATTACCAGTGTCCCTCCTGAGGGCTAATGAGGCCTCTGGATGATGCTGCCAACAACAAAATTTCCCTGTATCATCTTGATCACAATTTCTAAAGTCTTTTATATGTGTATTAGCTGCAGATACTCTTAGATGTTTCAGCTCATTTTTCTAATAGACCCTTGCTATGCCTGGGAGATATCTCAGCACAAATTATACAATTATTGGTATTTATCTTGTGTTAAAGAGAAAGGGGGGAGGAGAGGATGGATTGTGGACACAGTATGCATCAGACCCAGTGCCTAGTTCACACTGTCACCCTGAGTGGTGACTCACAGTTAATTTGGTTGGTGGCCTGAGGCTACAAATAATACTCTTGCCCACAGCCCAGGTTATTCAGCTGAATAATAAGGATGCAAGCCTTATTATGGCTTCTGCAAGGACTCAAAATCACTGATATAGTTTTGCCATGCAGGGGAAATGTTAAGTGATGCAGAATTGTAAGTGTGTTTCTCTGAGCTTAGGATGTGTTTCTAACTGTTCCTAAAGTTTAGGAACACAGCAATAGTTAATCTTCATGATGACAAAAGGAAGCAGGAAAATAAAGTGACACCCTTGAATGAACTGTGAGGAATAAAATGCACAACATGTGATAATGCCATGACTCTCTGTTACTGTGCATTTCTGGTCTGAAAAGATATGGCTTGATGGGTAATTTGTCATGCTGTGCAATAGAGAATAACAGTAAAGAGTCTTCAGACAGAAGAAAATTACACAAATAGTAGGGTGGAAAGGTATAATTGAAGATGGCAAAAATCTGAAAGAAAGACATTTAAAATTACTGTACTGACCTACTAAATGCAGTTGGGCGTGGAATCCTGGCCCCACAAGAAGAGGCATTAAATGACTGCAGACTGTGACACTACTGTAGGATAATGTCAATCTTATGGAGCTCTTATAAGATTAAAAAATTGTTAGATTAAATAAATTAAACCCTCATTTTACACTTGCATGTGCAGCCTGAGCAAACAGTGTACTTACAACAAGAAAAAAATTCCCTATGGTCAAGTTGACAGCTGGCATCCAGACCCATGGAACCAAGATGTCCCCTTCTTCTCCATGATCTGGATTCCTTCTCCACCACTAGATTTGTGTCTGTAGACAGTCCTAGTGACATATTTGCTGGTACTTCAGGTGACTTGTTCACTTGCCTCTGAAGAGAGAAATTATACCCAGTGATTTTCAATGCTTCAGAGAAACCAGGCAAGGACCACCAGAAATGTCCTTACCACTCAGTGGGTGGGGTTCAATAAAGAACAAATTCTTGGTCATTTATCAAAAGCTGTAGAGAATTAGAAAATCAGAGAATCATAGAATCAGAGAAGGGACCTGTAAGGACCATGGAGCTGAAAACCTGGTCCTGCACTGGACACACATCACAGGTCTGAGAGCACTGCCCAGGCACTTCTTGAACTCAGGCTTGGTGCTTTTGCCACTTCCCTGGGGACCTTGTTCCAGCTCTAGGTGAAAAACTTTTCCCTGATGTCCAACCTAAACCTCCCCCAACTCAGCTACATGTAATTTACTCAAATCCTGTCCCTGGTCACAACAGTGAAGGTGTTTGTACCTGCTCCCCTTCTTTCCCTCACAGGGAAGTTGTAGACTGCTATGGGGTCTCATTCTCCCTCTCCTCATTCTCCCCTTCTACAGGTTGAACAGATTAAATTACCTCAGCCACTTCTCATATGGTTTTCCTCCAGACCCTTCATCATCCTTGCAGGCCTCATTTGGACACTCTCTAAAGGCCTTTATCTTTCTTATATTGAGGCACCCAAAACTGCACACAGGATTCGAGGTGAGGCCACAGCAATACAAAATAAAACATGACAAACATGTCTTTTGACCAGCAGACAATGCTGTGCCCCATGCACCCCATTAGGAAGTGTTTGAGTTTCTCCCTTGGACAAGGGATCTTGTGCTATAGAGACAAAATCAGATGTCTTCTCATAAACGACCTTCATTTCACCCTTCTTTCTCTTCTGCTTCTCATATCATCCCAGAACATCAGTTAAAGATTCTAAAGGAAGTAAGGAGGAGACTTTGCTTTTCCTTTTGATTTATTAGTTATTGCCCACTCTCCTCAGAGACATGTGATCTGAACCCCTCAGAAACACTAGGGTGAAGTAGGCAACCAAAGATTGATATGGCATATGTTACTGACAGCTCTGTGTCTCCATGAATGTGAAAGGTTCATATTACTTCCCAGCTTCTTACCTTCACTGCTGCACTTTTGTGCCACTGGCACACTCATAGCTTTGCCAGCTCTTCATGAGTTTGAATTCTGTTTCATAACCTCATGCACTTTTGTTCAAGATAAACCACAGAGTACATCTCTTTCTCATCACAGGTCTACCTGAAATACCAGAAAATCATCCTGAAAATAAGTTTGACAAGATTTCCTTGTTGTGGGTACAGCATACTGGCACAACAGGAAAAAAGCTGCAGCATTAACAGTTTCCCAGCTTCCTGAAGCACCCTCTCTGCATGAAGCCTCAACTATAGAGAGCCAGAGAAAATGCAGGATGAGAGATATGATAAAAAAATTTACTACAGTACAAACATTTTGAGCATAAAAATAATCTAAGTGGTGAAACTGCAGGTAGCCTGCTGTCAAGTTAAATAAACAATGAAGCAATCCAGATACTCCAACAATAATTGTTGTTCCTCTGCTATTTAAAAGGCTACTTCCCAGTGCATTTATGTGCTAAATGAAGATAATTCTTCAGTGAAATAAGTGTTTGTTTTTCACACATCATTTGGTAATCGTCAGAGGCTTGTGTGATTCTGTGGCAATTAAATTTGCCAGAGAATCCACCCACTGCTGCAGACTGCTGCAGGATGCAGATTATCATTTTTAGAACTAAAATAGAGCTTGGTAGAAAATGAAATCTTCCAGATGTTAACTGAAAAAAAATCTACAGTTTACTCATGTCTTTGTTGGTGAGAAGGCTGCCAGCCAAGCAGCATTGTATCCAGGTCATGAAAAACCTGAATGGCCTTGGCAATTATACCATGTATGAGAAGATCACCTGCAGGTATAGAAGTTTACTGTGTAAAGAGTCCCTCCTTTGATGCTCTGTCCTGGGATGTGGCACCCTCTTTTCAATATTGATGACATCAAAGTAGACTGAACCAGTTTTTTCTTTCTTTTTGTCATTCAGCTGTTGTTTCTCTTAAGTTACAACTACAAGAAATTTCCCCTGGAATCAACTTTTGCTTGGACTTATGTGCTGGGAGTTGCTGAAGTGGCTGATGCAGGCTGTCATCTTTGTGTGTCCCAGTTCCTCATTAAGCTAACATCTTAATTTTTTTGGAAAAACCCCTTGAAGCCAATGGAACAGTTCAGCAGCTGTGTCATCAACACACACTGTGTTTTCTCCCAATTTGTTGTTGAGGGCTGCATCCATGATGAAATAAGATGAACTGAGGCCTCTTTATCAAATATGTGTCTTTCCTCTCTCAAAGAAAAAACCCAAACTCCCTGGAGTCTGCATGTGTGATCTACACTGTGATCTATGAACACACCTGCAAGATGAGGAGAGGTGTGTCACTTCCACTTGTAATCTCAACCTGAACTCTTCCAAAACCCATCACTCCCTAGGACCACCATGATGAGGTGAGTGAGGCAGATGAATTTGGTGAACCCTGTGTCTGCAAGCATTTATCTAGGAAAGAGAAAGGAAGCAGCCTTCAGTCTCTGACTGTTTTGACAGGCTGCATTGCTCTGATAAGCAAAACCTCCACTCATGCTCCCATACCAGGAGCTCACTTTTAGCTCAGTCCAGGGCCTTAATTAATAGGAGCTACATTTTAAGTGTAGTAATCTCTGAACAGACTATTAGGCTTTGCCTTGAGCACCTGTTTCCTGAATAAACAGACTCCTACATTTTTACTAGTGCCATCTTTGCACTGTTCCCTGCATGGTTAATGAGCCATGGTGCAGCCTCTTCTCAGCCCTGTCCCTGGTCCATCTCCTCCTGTCCTGATGGTGCTCTCAGGACCTGATCCCTGGACCTGACTGATTACTTCACCCTGTGCAGATTATCTGAACTGCTTATGTTCATCATCTGAACCATATGATATTCCCTCAAAACCCAGCTCAGCAGAGCAGAGCAGCCCATCAGAAAGCTGGAAGAAGTAATATCCAAGCAATATTTATCCAAAATAAAGTCATTGAATGACCAAGTAAAGCAATCATAACAAAGGCCTGTTTCTGCTAAAGCATTTTATCTAATTTATTTTAACTGTCATTAATACATTGTCACTCCAGTTTCAAGGCAGCTGATGTGGTATACATATTTGAGACAGTGATATTAATTAATATTGCCTATTTTATCTTGTGGCATATCAGCAATTACTATTCATTCAAAACTTATTAATACATTTGATCAGGGTTTTTCCAAAGTAACATTTATTTAACACTTATTTAGAGGTTAATTAAAATTCCTGACTGTCATTTATTATAATCTGATTATGGATAATTGTTCAAATCAGCGTTTTAGAGGCACCAGTTTTGTTACAGTCCCAATGAATAGGGTACATTAATGCCAAGAAACAACAGAGGATTTAAATTACATTTTTGCATATACAAGTGGCTACTGTAAAACTCAATTCTTCAAAATGCCTGAATTCCACTAGATATTTTTCTGCCTAGTGCTATGGAGCATTGGGTGATGCTTGCTGTCATACTAAGAACTGGGGAGGTGGGACAAAGAGAGAAAGTCAAGATGAGATCTGTTCCCTGTATCATTCCAAGGCACACAAAAAAGTGTAAAGAGAGAAAGAACAACCTGCATATTCTTCTTTTTGTACTACAAACTCTGGCCAAACAGTTAGGGAGCAGTCAGCAGCCAGCACATCAATCTATCAATCCATACACAGTACAAAGCATATACACCTTAGTACTGGGATAAGTGGAGTGCTTAAAACACCACAAATATCAGAATTAGCTTCCATGCAGCTCTAAGCAAGTTGGGTCTGCACATATAGGCATGACAACAGCTTTTAATTACTTCCCCTCTTTGGCACCAGTTGTCCATCTGAAGTCTCAGACAAGAATACACAACCTGGCAAATTTCTTCTTTACAGGTGTGCTGTTTGAGCAGGCAGCAGGTACTTTACCAAGCCTATCCCTGAACTTCTTCCATTATTCCAAAAATCTGTAGGTGTTAGCAATCCCCATTTTACATGTTCCTTTAACAGATATAATCAAAAATACCACTCCTTCTGTTCATTTCAAATTACTGCTAAATCATCACAGAAAATCCTGCACAAGCACATACCCCAAAATGGCAATTTTAAATTTAAATGGTTGAAATATGACAACTTCCAAACAATGAAAATCTCAATGCAACTTGTGTATGTCTGTGATACCAGAACCACCTCAAGTGGTAGCTTTCAAATCAGCTGCTCATATAGAATGAAAGTACTAAAAAAGAAGGCAGCCCACTTACTCACTTATTAGTAAGAATCTTTTGTAGTCACCAGGACAAAAGCAAAATAAACCTCTTATCTATTGAAGAGAGTGTATTTATAAAACTGGAGCTTTTATATGTTTGGGAGACAACAGCAGAATATGAAAAATTACTTGTGGGAAGAGAAGTTGAATCATTTTTACACAAAACTGGGAATGTTCAGTGAAACCCCTTATTTCACTGATCCTTTCCAATGTTTATTATAAATATTCCTTTTCAAATAATTAATTTGACAATACACCATATTGCTGATTTGCACTAAAATGTTTTCATTCTAAAAGCTCGTAACATTTTGAGGGTTTCAGTTTGCTTTTAGATATTCTCTATGAATCACTCCCTATCATATTTACATTTCAATTCTTGGGCAACTATACTGGCAATTACTATGTAAAAGAGTTATACAAAATAACAGATCAATCTGTAACAAACCACACTTTGGCAGAAAAGGTCACGATTAAATTATTACTTTAAAGTAACTCATAATCAGTGTTAACTGCCCTGCAGTAAACATTCCTGGGGAAGTTCTCATGTCTTTTCTCTGTTGACAGAATCCTGGAGTACATTTAAAATAATGGCATAAACATAACCAAGTTCTTCAGCTGCTCACACTTCTTTCACTCCAGTAGTATAGATGCATTCACATCTATCTAAAAATTGTTTTTAATTTTTATTATTTTAACTGTGAGACAATCTAATAAGATGGGTTTGTTGCAAGTTAGGTATTTGTAATTTCTGGAACAAGCTTTCATCAGCCTGTCATCTAAGAGGTACACCTGTGTGTTGGGTCGATGTGGCCAGAAATGTTCATTCTATCCCCATCTGTTGAAGCTGGGTGGGGCAGTGATTTCCTTATTTCCTGGCACATATTATCTGCTAATGGGCTATCTTTAAACCAGCTGGGGCAATCATCTTTATCTTTTCCACAACCCATCCTCCCTTCAGGAAGATATCATCTGCTGCTGGCCCATTCAGTCCCACTGTGTGACTGATAAATTACATCATCCCACTGGGAGATGCTCCAGCCAGGGGGAGGAGCCAAGCATTCCCCACCTAAATAAAAAATTGAGATTTTGGACTGCAAGTTACCTTCTTTCTACTGGATTCCAGAGGAAAGCTGGACCTTTCCACATCATCCCTGGACCTTCAGAGGAAAACTGCACCTTCTCCAGGAACACTGCTCCAGCTGAAGCACATCTGCCACTGCAGGAGGATGCAGCCACCATGGAATGGGACTGTGCCAACACCCTGACTGACTGACGGGTGTCAGCTTGGATTCTGACTCTGGCAGGGTTTGGGATTGTTCTTTGTAATACTGTATTTCTATTTTTAATTTTCCTAGTAAAGAACTGTTATTCCTATTCCCAAATCTTTGCCTTTCCTGAGAGCCCCTTAATTACCAAATCATAATAATCTGGAGAGAGGAGGTTTACATTCTCCATTTCAAAGACAAGCTTCTGCCTCTATTGGCAGACACCTGTCCTTCAAACCAGGACAACCTGGTGTGTATCTTTGTGAACCTTGTGTAGCTGAGGCAGCGCCAGAGCCTTCCCACAGCTGAGCAGAGGCTGCTCTGAATGAGGTGCCAAACGTGGGCTCTGCAGTGCCATCTCCTCCCTCACTGCCCCTATCCTCTGCATATTGAATTACACCAGCACACTGTCTACCCAGTATTCCTGCATGCATCAGAAAGCATTTCTTCTGACTACATAGATTTTCTTTACATGTTCTAAACAAATCTACAAGTAGTAGCACTTGAGATGCTTGTACAGAAGTGGAATCAGTTGTCCCAGTATTTCAGCAGAACCAGTAACTCGCAGCAAAATCAGGCTCTTCTCTCATTCTCTCATCTATCCTTCTCCTACAGTTCTTTTAATTTTCTTTTTTTAAAGTTATTTTCATTTTAGGGCACAAAACCAGAAAATTAGAGAAGCATGTTCCAAAGTTTTCTTTTTCTCCCACTCTCATAGACATGCTTTTTCCAAGAAGGGTTGGCCCAAATGATCCTTGAGTCCCTTCCAGTTTGGTATTCTGTAATACTAGGATTACCTTTTTTCCTGCCTTCAGCTACATTTATGCCAAATCTGCACAGCATGCATATGCCTCTGCCTACAAACAGCCACAAACAGAATTATTCCTACCTAAACTCTTCCCTCTGTCTTCTTCTCTACCTCACTGCATTTAATCTTTCATAACTTAGTCTTTCATAACTTATATCCAACATTTTACTGTGCAACTTCTTTCCTAAATAAAGTTATTCATTTCTGTGAAAAGTGGCTCATCACCATTGCTAACAACCACTTAAATGGACAGATACCTCAACTTATCTATCATAACCCTGCCCTATATCCTTTTCTCAAAATTGTTCAGAATGCTGCAGCTAAACTCATCCTTTTCCTACCATACCTCTACTTTCTATATACCTTTCAATTTACTTTGTCTTTAGGGAAAACAATCTCAGCTCCTACTCTGCACCAGGGAAACCTACATAACATTGCTCTCTCTCTCACATCTTTTGTCCTGTCAGAGTTTGCACAGTCATAGAAGGGAGGTCACATGCAAATTTGCCTTTGTAGATTTACTGCTGTATTGCACCTATTTGAGTAAATTTGTGAACAGGGAATTTCACACTCCATAATCTTGCAACTGTAACTGTGTAATTTCTTCCTGGAAAATCTCTGCTTTTACCAGTGGAAGCAGACTCCCACCCCTTTTCTAGCTCAAATTTGAGCCAATTTTGTTGTGTACATGTTCCTCAAGCATAGCTGCTTTTCAGTCATTCAGATTTCTTTCTCAGTCCTTTTCATTTGGGTATGCTTCAGGCATGGAAGGGTCAGAAATTAAGGGTGTTTTTGCTACGATAGCTCAAAAATAAGAGGAGGTTATTTTATTCCTTGGAAAATTCCTTGTCTAAATTTTGGTCTGCTGATGGTCCATAAGAGTCTTCATATAACTCAGCTCACACTTCTTTTCACAGCAATACTACTCCTTTGCCATATTCTTTTTTTCCTGGGTTTTTTTCCTACTTATTTGTATTTTATCTATAAATTCAAAAACCATTCAATGTGGCTTTATTTTTCTGAAGCAAGCCTAAGTTGATGGTGCTAGAAAAGTGATCTGTGGAAAACTAAAATAGTAATAATAAGTTAGGCATATGATGATCTAGAGTTGTATAATATGCCCATTATCATACGGTCTGTGCAGTTTTGTCATAGCTTTTTAGCACCTGAAAAACTGAACATAGGCCAAATGTTGAATCTCTATTTTGCGTGATGGAGAAGGGAGACAGATTTTATCTGCAATATGCTCAGGCTGACTTTCTAGCATTTTGGAAGTGATTCTTTAACAAATGCTAAGGAAAAAAAAATCAAAAAAGACATATTGGATTAAAAAGCTAAAAATCATAAAGCTGAGAAAATATTACTTAGATGAAGATTTATGTGCCCAAGACACACTACTACCAATTTTCTTCATTCCTTTCTTCCCCAGGATCTGTGGCTAGAAAGAATTGGATTTTTACCAGTTCCATAGAGTGAACAGGGCAAATTTTGGTTCCATCATGTCAAAACAGCAGAGTCTATCCCAACTTTCAGTGTATTTTGCAACGTACCTGAGCACTCCTTCAAGTGTGTAGATCAATTTTTTTTCAGGGTGATAAGCAAGATCAGAGCTTCCTCATCAAGCTCAGGCTGAACACACAGAGGACAGAGTTGGGATTAGGTTCTCTTTCTACTTCCCCATTCAGTACCCCAGTAACCTTGACCTTGTAACATGGTCAGGGGCATGATGAAAGGGAAATGAAAAAATTGCCATGTGCGCTGCTTCCTTCTCTGGAGGCTGAAAGTTTCACCTCTCTGATATGCTTAGTTGGCTCAGAGTAAAAGTTCCTGAGAGCAATCACAATCCTAGGTCTCATGTGGCAATCTGCAGAGCAAACAGGCCAGCCCACAGCCAGATTACTCACTGAGGCTTTCACGGGGGATAGGCAGCTCCAGCTCGCCCACGCTATGATCATACTTCTTAAATAAAATGATTACACATTTGTAAACAGATATCCATAAATAAAGGTATAAATATGGTACGGAGAATCTGGCGTGTAAAAAGGTAACAATTTTTATCACATAGCAAAGTCTTACAGAATTTCTGTGTGAATATTGTTCCAGCCTAATCATCTGCTAAATCATGGAGAAATCATTTGTGCCATCTTCACTCATCAGGGACTGTGCTGTGGACACAACGTGGCAAATAAAACCTGTAAGAGTGGTAAATGAAAATTATATGCAGGGATATATACTTAGCAAGCCAAGGCTCTAAACAGAAGGATTTCAGTGATCTTTACAGAAAGAAATGTGTATTTCTGATAGCAGTTGTAATTAGCAAGGTATTTTATCATTTCAGCCTGGCTCAGGTGAAGAAAACGCTTTTTAAAAACAAAATTAACTAACAGATAGCAATAACTCATTTTCTTATATTTTAAATCAAAGTACACTAAAAGCAACAGTTGTAGCAATTAATAGGTGGAATTGCAAGAGAGTTTTGAATTTGAGCCAAGGCAGTATTGAAATAACTACATTTGATCTGCAAAGGACCCTCTTCAGAATGATGGTTTTAAGAATAAATGTAGTTCATGCCAATGTTTCTTTTTCTGCATGGAAATACAGAGACATGAAATCCCTTATTTCTCTTAGCTCTATGGTTTGATATTTTAACTAAGTAGTGCAGCAGACACATCTTAAAAGAAAAATTATTATTTTGCTTTCCAGTCATTTCTGTGTAAAAGCTCAGAATAAGCTCCTTTATTTTCAATCTTTTGGTTCAATTTCAAGGCAATTGTTAAGCTCTCAACTTCTGTGACCTACTACATGGTGACATGAGTGGGTATGCTGTTGCCAAGAGAAAATAGTCTGATTTCTTATTAATTTTTCCTATTCCTTTTTCAGAAATACAGAAAACCAGACTATTTTAATGCAATGAGAACAGTGATTAAGTCTGATGGTAATGTGAACTACAATCATTGTTTTTCAAGCAGTAAAGGATAACACGAAGCTTCAGAATTTCCATTCATTAGGACTTTTAGAACATTAATTTTAATCTAAGAATAGAGCAGATAGGAGGCTAGAAATGAAACACTTGATTTTATCAAACATTATGAAAGTACAAGATCTTTATTATGACAGATACAAACCTCAAGAACCAAGCTTCCACATAGAAAATAACAAAAACACTTGTTCGGTACTCAGCTCTTGAACCCTGAATAAGCGAAGCACATATTGAAAGAGAGGTACTTAAAATGTTTCCATGGATACAAGATGATGCCAATAAGGTCCATGTTCCTATTTGAAAGGGTGCCCCTGCAGAGACATACAGCTTGGTGAGTGGTTGTTTATACAAGTAAATAAATAGGAACCTTGTTTATCTTACAAAGAGCTCCTGATCCACAATTTTTGTCTCATTTGTTAGAAAGGAACACTTTGCTCCTTCTAAATACCATATTAGAGCAAAGTAGACACCACTGAATTTTTTTCTTTAAAGCCAGTCAAATTTATGTCCTAGTTTTCAAGTGGAAAATGGGGTATCTAGGTATGCTGCCCCCAGTCCTGGCACCTATGTTGGTGACTCTTTATTTAACTCTGTGAGAAGACACACCAGCACAAATTATACTGTTTTCTCTCAATTACCAGAAGCCATCTCCAGGAAGAAAAAAGGGAAAAAGAAAAGCAAAGGGCAGATATGAACTATAAATACCCTAACTATGAATAAATTACAAATATTCAATAAGGACAAGCATAACAAGTTTTGATCACTTCCCTCAAAGAGCCTCCATTCACTTTAGGTCCCACTTTAAAACTGGCTGATTCCTAGACTATGACAGCATAAGTGCTACAAACGTGATTTTGAAATTCAGACTCTCAATTCTGCATTCTTCTTAATTTTGGGAATGAGATTAATACCTTCTATGAGATATGTTTTAGTTTTCTAGTGCTAATTTGGATAAAAAGTCCAATGAGTTATGCAAGAGAAAGATAATCAACTTTAACAGCACAATTTAATAACCTGAATTTAAATTTCTGTGTGCTGTGTCCCCTTTTAAAACAAGTTTTCTTCCAGCCACAATTAAGAGAACACAGCCTCATCCTGTTTATAGACTCTTCCTGGAATAATGTAATTTTAACATCTTTTTAAAGGAGGGAACTTTTTTGCCATACATGAGCCTCTTGGTCCTCCTTCCTCTTGAAGAAGCGATTCCTGGATACTGGATAATACGACAGAGCAGATATTTTCCATTTGAACTTGCAGAGTACTTTTGAAGGGGGATGGCAACCCTCTGTTCGTTTGCCAGCACTGACAAAGGTCTGCTTGTCAGTGATACCTTTTACAGCTAAATTTACTCGGGAGTGACAGAAGCAGGTGCACCTTGGCCTGCCAGACACTTGTGCACGCACATCATGCAGCCTACAGGTCAACATCCAAAGGAGAAAAAGCCTGGGTCTGCAGAGCAGAGGGTGAGTGAGGCAAGCACAACCCAAACTGGGGGGCTTCTCTTCAAAGCCAGCTGGTCTGGCTTTATTCTACAGGAATTTTTTTACCTGATTTTTTTGATCAACCAAGCCCTCAGCAGGTGCTGAAGGGTACAACTTCCTGGAGAAGCAGAAGAAGGGCGCTGGTGAGTTTTAATAGAAAAAAATATATTAAGTAATTATTCCGATGTCCTTGGAATGTTTTGCTTGCCACAGCACTGGGTGATTTCAGCTCCAGGCTCATGGTTACTCTCACAAAGCTTTCGAGTAGACAAAGCAGATAGGCCTTGTAGCATTGCATTTAACTTGGTGCAGTGCTTGATTTTAGCTTCTGTTGCCAAGAAAAGTTTCTTTAAACTGGATACTTACAGTCACTTTCTTTCAAACTGTTTCTATGATTCTGAATGGAAAAACATAGAGGATTGCATGAAGAACAGCAGAAGCTAGACAGTGCTGGCTGAGAGTGTGCTCTGTGCTCTCCATCTGCCTCTTCAAAATAAATGAGTTATCCTGGTAATTTCCAAATACATCAAAAGGATTTGTTGTCTGTAGACTGCTCAGTATTTGGAGCTACAGCAGTGATTCTGAGGCTTAGAAATTCCTTCTGAACCTTAACTAAGTTTCCTTTGTAATAAATGAGTGAAATTAATACTGTTTAGAGCATTTTACAAGACAATCAAAGGTTTATCACACAAATGCATGGCCTTATACTAAAGTGAAATGTAAATTGTAAACTATAGAAGTAGTTTCATGAGAGCACTGCTTGACATGGTGCTTTTTAAAGATACCATGAATTTACACATTCCGTTGTTTTACAACCACAAATTATGGCTGTGTGTGTATTCTATAATTTGCATAAGAACTGGAAAATTAGATGATGGGGGGGGGAGATTTTTTTTTTTTTTCCTAGAATAATAGGATTGCAATTAATTTGAAAATGCAGGAAAATGTGACCACATGTTTAAATAAATATTTTTGAGAGGAGAAAGGCATTTTTTATTATTATTTCTATTTCAAGAACTCATTCTTTTAACTGCGTTTCACAGTATTCATTACAAATTGTTGTGTTAAATTGAAAACATTTATTTAAGTGAGTAAACAGACAGAAAACTTAACCATATGAATCTTTCTCAGTAAACAGATTCCATAGTCACAAGTCACTGCACAGCATAGAAGACACTAACGGGGGAGAAAAAGGAATCATACGTCAACATACTGTTGGACTATTTCTGTAGCAGGTCTTCCCCACATATCAAAATAAATGATATATCAGCAATGAGTAGTCTAAGATTAGTCTGAATAATAATACCTTAATACTAATGCCCTTTTAAACATCCCTGATCTTTGATTTTGTTTCTGCTATTCTGCTTGGTCTGGGACCCGTGCAGCTGACAGGGAAGTCCTGCCTCAGCAGAGCAGATCAGCATAGTTGTCATCCATTTTCCTCATTCTCATAGACAGGAAAATGGAGAAGAGATTATTTCTGTTTCTGGGATGTGCTGTGTAAAAACGATCACAATTTTTGCTTGCTGCAAAGATATTCTACTGTGTGTGTGAATAAAAGGCCAACACGATAAAGCATTAGTAGTCAAATCGTAAACATCTAAATATGAACACACATTTTCCAATCAAGTATGAAATCTAGAACAAACAAAACCTCCAAAACCAGAGCTGCCTTTAAAATGGGCAGTGCCTGTAAAACTACTGTTTTGTAGATAATGTGTAATGTAAGGAAGCCAAATCCCCTTGGTTATAAAAATCAAGCATTGTTACATACGGTGTCAGTAATAGTAATGGCAATTCCTGAAGCGAGCTAGACAGAGCACATGCCACACAAAACAAGAAAAAACATGCAGCCCATAGTTTAGAGCCTTCAGTTCTGTTCACTCTAAGTTCATCAGCATTTTACTGTATTGATTTTAAAGGCTTAAAAACAGTAACCAGTGTGACAAACTCCTGCATAATTGCATGAAATTCCAGGTAATTTACTCTATATTTCACTGCACCGGGAAAAGTATTTTGTGAAATTAAAGTTGTTTCTTTTTCTAGGAAAAGGTTGTTTAACATTTCAAAATGAAGAGATTAATCACTAGATAAGTTAGATCACTAAATTTAAATGAGTGCCCTTAATAGGTCTTTCTGGTTTCTTATTTTTGTCATCAACAGACTTCAGCATATTAAGTGAAATTCTGAAATATTTCTGTTATTAATGATATATTGAGAGATTAAGAAACAGAAAAACATAATACAATGCACTGAAACTTTATTTCAGTTAGAATCACCCCTAAACTGCCTGGTAGATTCTTTTATTTTTTGTACCAACTATTCCCTATTAACTAAGAGCTCTGTGGTCAGTTTTGTGAACAATGGCAATTTATTCTACAACTACCTTTTTTTTAAATTATTTTGCAAAGCTACACTTGAAAAATGTATCTCAGCTTTCAAACACATTAGCCTTTTCCAGCAAATCCAAGTTTTAGTGAAAGGAGAACACCTATGTTTGTTTTTCTATAACGCATGTAAACAAAAAAATGGGATTTAACCATAAAGCTTTGGTAAAAATCTCAATTTAGGAGATTCACAATCCAGATTGTGTTCTACAAAAGTTAATTCAATTTTTTTCATATACACTTACATGGTATTTTAAAAGAATCTTATGACTTCATACTTACACTGGAAAAAAATGGACACTTTCCACTTAGACCAATGAAATTGCATATAAATGTTGCAAATAAGAAGATAAGATGTGTGATAAATCAACAATGATATTGAATATATACAACAGTATTTTAAACATGAAAAATTACCATTTCATGCTTGAATTATAAAGTGTATGTGTATTTATATAGAAAAATATATACATATATATAAAGTGCATATAAAGTGTGTGTATGTACAAACATATATAGTAATGTATATATAGACTTCAAATTTATAATTCTTTTCCCCTTGGTACAGTGGGTAAAATCTTATCCTAAAAAAAGGCATATAACTTTTTTCTTGGGCTTTCATTAATTAATGTTTGGTGTTCAGAAATTAACTGGTTATTGGTCTGAGACACTCACCATAGAAATCAAAGGATCTGGCTACCATTAGGAGCAGTGAACTCCCCTCTCTGCTGGTAAATAGGGAGCCACTTGGAGACTTGCCTGAGCTGCTCTGGTGGCTGCAAATGGAGGCTCTGCAGCTGCTCCCCATTCCCAGACACAACCCTCTCAATGACTGCTTGGAGCTCCACCCTCCCATCTCATTTCAAAAATGTTGTTGTAGTCTGCATTGACCATAAACTAGGTGACAGGGACAGGTCTCAAAGTGTTGCCCTTGTCACGGTGTACAGGTACATGAGCTGTTTGTTCATGGGAGTTGTCTGCTCCAATTAAAGTACTGACAATTTGTTGCATAGTCAGATATGGGTTTGTCCCTTTGAAAGCAACTAAGCATTAGGAGACAAGCTTTGAAAGCACCAATTAAGAAATCTTCAATAAAGACAAAAGCACAGTGCTTTCTATGGATAGCTCTGAAGACACTGGATCCTAAAACAAGTTCAAAAAACACAGCTTGCAGTGAATAAACACCTAGATTTAAGCTAACACACACAAGTTCACTGATAGCATGTACTATAACTGCACAGGAAAAATAATTGTTTAAAAAAGTATTAAAATAATACAATGAATGAACCAGCAAAAACAGCTTTGTTCATAAATATAGCTATACAGCATTACTAGTTCTGCACGTGTACTTATAGCATATGAAGTGCAATTTGATGTTAATGTAGCTGATGCAGTGTACCCTGAAACATCTGTCAGGGCAAAAAAATTTAAAAGCTGAATAGTATGATACCAGAATGCTAAGGATTAGTCCTGCAAAACAAACTTTTATGTTCATGAGTCACTACATTTTATCTTGTGGTTTGGCCCTTTTTTTTTTTCACAAAAAAAGCTCTCCTCCAGTAATTATAATTTCTGTCTACGTTATTTTATTATTATAACAATAACAATACAGAAGTATGCAAAATGGGTGTTTCCTATAGCTTTTGCAATAGATTCCAGCAGCATTCATTCTTTTCCTTTACTTTATAAAGTCCTGTGTGACTATATTCAAGTAGCCTTTTCCTTAATATCTCCTGAATTTAAAATTACTGTAGAAAGAATGTTTGGTAATAAAAAAGTTATTATTGTGTGCAATAGTTATAGAAGTCACACTGAAAAAAATAGAAAAGGCTGGGAAGAGAAGATACTTGTATATCATGAGATTGTTCCTATCTTCATAAAAACATTTAATTATGTGTCCTTGCACTAAATCAATTCATTAGCCATTTAATACTCCACCTCAGTCTCACTGAAATGAGATCTAGGCTTGTGTTCTTCCACATAAATACAAGGGAACTGGTTACCCCTTAGGGCAAAGAAGCACTTGGTTCCTTTGTTCCTGGGAGAAGGCACTTTAAATAGCTTCCAAACTGCTAGGTTTAATCTGCAGAAAGGATGTGGTGACTCCTCATTGAATCTCAATTTAATCCAAAAATCCTTAACTTGTCTATCCCCACTAGCAACAGTCCTCTTGAGTCATTTCTGCCCATATTCCTATCATCTTCTCTTTCCCTACATGAATATGTGGACTACAAAAAAACCCTTCAGTCTCATTTAGGAGCTGGAAAATTTTCTAAACCCCTTCCAAGCATGTACCTATTCCCTTTCTCTTGCCCCTTTAGCTGAGCAACAGCAAAGAGAACAATTCAGTTACATCCAGAGATAAAGACATTTTACTGCATAGAACTTCCAGCTGCTGTAGATTTAAAATGCAAAGGCAAATGTGGCAGTCACCCTAACATATTTATCTGTTACTGTGAGTTTAAAACTAAAAGGCTAACAATTTATCAGGTCAGTTCTGGAAGTTTCAATATATATTTGTATTAAGTTAATTGAATATTTTTAACAAAAAAGGAAACCCTGAAGTTGTCTCTATGATTTTTAGTTGCCTGACAAAAATAATAATTTCCAATTGAAGGAACTTCAACTTAGTAATCAGATTTCTTGTCCTTCAGCCATGTTAGGGTACCTATCTGTAAAGTCATTGATGAAATCAAATCTTGCTGGTCTGATTGATGCAGACTTGCAAGAACATAACAGACCAGAAATGGGAACTTAAATCTGTGCATCATACAGGAGCTGTACAAAGATCAAACTGGATCATGTGGCAATTTCAGATGAAATACATCCAAACCAAAACACATATCCAACCATGACCCGAGGCTTAGTTTCCTTTTAACATCAATCATATCAACTTTTAAAAGTACTTTCATGGGAAGAGTTAAAACCCCAGAGCAGGATGCTCATGGAAGGTGTAACTAGACTAACATCAGTGCATAATCAAGTCCAAAAGCTGACCCAACTACTGTGCAATCACATTTATGGTCACAGAAATTATGAGTTCTTCACCTATCAAAAAGTGCTGCCAATTTTCAAAAGGCCTCTCCAAATCATCTAATAAAATTTTGTATTTATCATTGTTTTTACAACAGCATTAATAATATAGCAGCACTTAGAAGTATTTATAGATCAACACTTGCATGGAGCTGTTCAAACACAAAACATAAACATGAATTTAGCACATAAAGGTTCAAAAACACCTAAACTCAGTGCATTTTGTCAAAATGTCCACCACACAATAACTTATTAGTTTTGGTATCTGCATGCATTGGTATCATACCTGCATTAAAAAGTCTGAGAGATACACCTTCATACCCACATTCCATATGCTAATCTATCACTATTATATTGTATGCCCAATTTATGGTGTAAATATCTCTGTTAGAACAGGTTGGATCATTGACCATTAAAATTTGTGCACCATTTACTCCAAATTTGATTCCAGGAACTGGTGCAAAATCTGAAATAGATTTAAATTGTCAGATAAGCTGGTTGCTTATCTGAAATATAGCTCAAAGCCTAATGTGGAAAACTCCTGGAAATTATTTTTTAGGAAAAAAACCAGAATTTTGAATACTGTAAGAGATGCCTTTCATGCATGACATTGGAATAAAGCCAGAATGGGAAATCATAGTGCCTTTCAGCAACAGGACATGAAGTTGACCAACATTTTTTTCTCTTTAGAACATGTTTGATTCTGAATTTTGTTTGAATTGTGGCTAGTGGTTCATCCAAAACAAAACTCCACATCGCTTGGCCCTCAAAATTACCATGAATTTCATTGTCTACACAGATGGAGATGCTGATCTAATTTGCAGCAGCTGCAGAATACTTTATTAAGCCTTTTCTGGCCATTTATGGCTGTCTGCTTCTGTATCTCATCACCATTCAATGCAGGATAGACAAAAGCTTGAGTGTCACACAATTAGCAAGGGGGTGCGATCATTTTTCGGTTTGGGTTGTGCATTTTTTGTCAAAATATCTGAAAATATCACAATACCTTAGTCAGGCAATTCCATTTCTGGAAAAGAGAAGGAGCATGCATCCTAAAAAAATCATTTCCTAGTTCCCTCCTGGATTTTCCCAAAATGAAACTGGATCACAGAGAGATTCTCCTTATTCAATGGCAGGCAATCACACGGACAAATAAATGTGGTAGAAGGAATAAAAAAGGTACTCCTCACTTTAATGCTAATCCTGAAACAATTTATGAAAGCCTTTCCTGTTGGAGATAAGCAGAAGGAACTGCCTTAACAGGAACTACTTTAGAAATACACAGCTAATGGTACAGAGGTTTAAGACTTCTAAAGCTGCATAAATTAACTTGGAAATACAAAGTCATCTCCTTTTGCATCAATTCTAGAAGCTGTGAGAAATAGTTCTGTATTAGCAATTGAGTTGAATAGTGAAGTTACTGTATTTCTTGGGCTGTTTAATAATCTAGATAGACTTAATCACAGATGTATTAGACCATACAATAAATTGTACTTCCATCAAATGCTTTGCTTTAAAAATAAAATTCTGATGCTTCTGCACATGAGGATGCAGAATTATCAGACTGATAAACACCAGTCTGTGAAAATGACAGCATTTCCAAAATTATTCTCCAAACACATTCCTGTACTTAAACTCTATTAAGATGGGGAATGGATTCCAAAATTTCACTTCAAGCTCATATTTGATCTATTTTTGTATTTTTGCATAGAAAAAAAAAAAAGGAGATTAAAAAAAAGCCCATTTTAGCTTGAAATTTTACCTAATTAACTTTATGTCAGAAGAGACTGGAGTAGGGATGTAGAATTGAAACTAGTTACTGAGATTTCAGTTTGTCTGAGACTAAAGTTTTGCTTGCCAATTTCTTGGTAGCACTGAAAAACTTCAAAACTTTCACTGTATGTCTTTCAGGCAAGTCTAGGCTCACATTTTTGGAGTTCTTAAACCTCAGCAAAGGAGAGGTTAATAGGTTAAATTCTTCCTCTATTTACCCTTAAATAAGATCATGGGCTACAAAAATTATACTCCCAAGATGCATATGTGTGTGTATAAACTCAAGATTTGGTGGAATGCTGCTGTGTACCATGATAAGTACATTTGAATGGCTTAAGGAGCAATAGTGGCTGGTACAGGAGCTGGTGTTAGAGCATGCCCAAAGATTAATTTTGAGGGAGAAGTTGAATCTGGGTGGCCAGTGACATAGGGCTGAGCTTCTGTGTTAGCTCCTCATCTCATCCCATCAGAGTACTGGATTTCAACAGATTTCAGGGGACTTTGAACACACCACATAAACTCCGTGGCATCCATTTTCTACACCAAGCAGGAGACTGGAGATTTTTATAGCTATTAACTTCCTTTGGATGGCATTTCAATCTCATTTTGAAGAAAACTAAAACAGATACGTAGCTTGAGAATTATTTATTTCTAAAATGCTTATGTGGCAAGAGTGGTTAGAACTAGACATAGGTTTAATCCTAATATCAGTCTGTCATCCACAAAGTCATGAATACTAATTTTATGCTCTTTAGGATTAATTTAGTAATGTCTAAGCTTTGAAAGAAAATGTATTTGTCTATGAAGAAGTTATCTCCTATCTCAAGTGTGAAAACAGTTTTTTAAAAATTACAACTAAAAACATCTTGGATTAAAAAAAATATATATTTTGGCAGATGTTTATGAGGTATTTAAAGGACAACAGCAACTTGCAAACTACAGTTTCAGAGACTGCCTTTAGTAACAATGAAACACTTCCGATTACTAGAAGAGGATCAATTTAGTCAAACAAACAAACACCCTTTTCATAGTTGACTTAACTCATTTGGCAGCATTTTTCCCCTCTAGAATCAATCTCTTTCCTGAAAATACCAGCTGGATAACATTAAAAAAAAAAACCTTTATATATATGTATTAAAAATAATAATAATAATAATAAAAAGGCGGTGGGGGCGGTGGGGAGAGGAGGAGTGGCAAATTGCAAAAAAAAGCGTCTTTCCAAAAGGCTGGAAACAGATAATGCCCAGTATTTATTGGTCGAGTTCTCCGTCTAACCTCGCTCACCCCACGGCTTCAACACCTGCCTGCTGGACACCGATCCATCCCTTTCCCAGGGACATTGCCATGTGCTGCTGGAGCTTCCTGAGCCCGGCCGGGTGTCGGGCCGCTCCAGCCCTCTCTGAATCCCCGGGACCCCGAGCCCCCATCCCTGAATCCCCGGGGCTCCGAGCCCTCATCCCTGAATCCCCGGGACCCCGAGCCCCCATCCCTCAATCCCCGGGGCTCCGAACCCCCATGCCCTGAATGCCCGGGACCCCGAGCCCCCATGCCCTGAATGCCCGGGACCCCGAGCACCCACCCCCTGCCCTCCCTGCAGCCGGCCCTGGACTGGCCGCATTGGCAACAGGGCACCCAGAGCTCTGCTTCGGCCTCCCACAGCGGCGACACCCACTCGCTCCGAAGGTCTGAGCCGTGGGCAAAGGCTCTGAACAGGCTGCGGTGAGGGCAGCACCGCCGGAGGATGCGGGACAGCGTTCTGCTTCCAGCCCCCTCAGAGGCGGCCTTTGGCCGGGCCTTCCCCACCCTGCGCTATTCCCGGCCTGTCCCACACAGCAGCTGCTGCAGCTGAGCAGCCACCGCTCCCTGCCGGGCCCACCCTCTCTGGCGTCAGCCCGGCCGGCCCCCACCGCCTTCCCGGCGGGATGTGACCGGCAAAGGCGATGGAGAGACCCGGGATCCCCGGGACCCCCGGCACTCGCTGCCCCGCCCGGCGCCGCCAGACCCGGGCACCGCTGTCGTGACTACACCCCGCTCCTGCCGTGGGTCCCCGCACCCTGAGGGACACCCCAGCGCGCAGAAATAATGAGTCAATAATGAGTCTAATTTATTAATTAGAAGCCCGAGGTAATCGTGTGGTAGGAGGGTGGTCAGGACAAACTCCGGCGCTCTCTGTGCTCTGGTCTTGAAGTTTGCGGTTTATTGCATCGGGCGTGGGTGAAAAGGGCTCAGCTGGGAGCGGCCAGACGCAGCTCAGGGCAGGCCCAGAGCAGGGAGATAACAAAGGGGTAAAGCAAGGGTGAGGGGTGCAGGAACAAGAGCAAGGGGGCGACAGGGTGTCCGAGGGTGTAAGAGCAAGAGGGAGTGGTCTCCTTTTACAAAGTCTTGAATCTCCTTCTATGCTGAATATGCCACTTTTTCACTAACCAATCCAGTACAAGATACAAATTCTCTAACATTTACCTACAATCTATAGGAATCGCTACATTACCATGTTTTACTACTTTCTTATCTCTAAACCTTATCTGGGACCCAGGAGGGGGGTCTCTGCTGGCTCTTTGGTATTTGAAGCAACTGGCATTATCTTAACAAAGGGAGAAGACCTTCAGGCATCCATATTGCTGCTCTCCTGCCACTCAGTAGAACACTGCTTTCATTTCTATCTCATCTACACTTCTATACTCTTAGCATCTTTTGCTAGGCAGTCATCTATAGGGCATTCCTATTTCTTCCTCCCCTACAATCTTGTGTGCAGGTGCAAGGGTTTGAGGCACAGGCCAGAAAGGTCGCCTCTCCAAGGCCAAGTGTTTCCACTTGGGACCCCATCTCCACAACTACAGGTGCAGAGAAAAACAAATATTTGGGATGAAAATAAGTTCTGTTGTTGCTACCTGATGTTGCCTATCTCAAAGCAGACCCAAGGAGATGCATGTCTGGTGTTGGGTCCACATGTACTTGCCCTTGATAGAAGGAAAAAAAAATAATATCCCAAGCTTTGCTACTTTGTAATTCACCCTGGCCTTTTAAACAGGCATTTATTAAACAATGAGATGGCTGTGTTTTCCAAAATGCATGTCAAAGCATAAATACCTTCTGGAGGATAAGTACAGCATGTGATCAATGGTTTTGTAATTTTACTGATAGTGTAGCACCACTAAGGTAGGATTTAGATGGAGCTTATAACAGCTTCTGAAAACGTCAAACTACTTACAAGTAAGATAGGCCTAAGTGCACATCAGCAAAGATTCATATTCTTTTTATAGAAATTACTTCATTTATCTCCTAAAATACATTGAAGGTTTGCATTTTAATAATATACTACTTTTGTGCTTTTAAACATCCAAGGTGCCGAACAAGAATTGTAAACTGTGAAGTAACTACCATGGAAAAGATTAAGTAAAGCATTGGAGGCGGATGATTTTGACAATAAAGAGGGTGTATGTGGTGAGTGTTTAATATTTTTTACATTTAATATCACCAAGTACTGTTTATTTTTTTTAGATTTTTGTTCGAAGCAAAACCTGGAGAGCAAAACTCTACTGTGTTATATACTTACAAGTACACCTGTGACAAAGGGTTTCTGTAATCATTGTGTGATTTGTGTGGTGATAACACCATTTTAGTAATGGCATGCCATTTAATTTAAAGTTAATATGTCAGCTGTGCATACCTTGCAGATATATTTTTTTGAAATTAAACGATTTTGCAAAGAATTGTGTATATGTCATCTCATTGCAGTGGTTTACAAGGCAATTAATTTGTGCTTCCAAAATACAACCCTGTTATCTTTGAAATTGTCTGAGTTTATATCTTTTTGTTCATTATAAAAGCATATGGTTTGAGGGAATATTTTGAATGAATGAAGAACAAATAGAGTACTGTTGAATAATCTTGTGGGGTAGATTAATCTATAGCCTCGATTTCTCTCAGGGTGGGTTGCTGTGGCAACCGCCCCAGCTCACTCTAAAATAATTTCATAAAGCTCTCTTCAAGAGCTGCACCCAGCGTGGGCCAAGTTTAAAAGCAGCCAGACATGGGAAGAAGAGTTATACTGTGTTGCTCTTGCAAATAGGGAGGTGGTGAAAGAAAGCGAGGTGTAGAGTGGAATGGGTTTGAGCAGAATTTTAGACAGAAAATAGAAACCAAGCTAGCCCAGGGTTAAGATGCAAAGGAGGTGGATCATTTCATAGTAACCTCGCTGCTTTCAGTTTAAACACCATTAAAGGATGTAAGTTGGCAATCTCATTTCTCCTAAGGGAAAAATATGTTCTGCATCCACAAAAGAACAAAAATGGACTTTGATAATCGTCTTCAATGGAAATGTTACCTTGAAGTAATCATACTTGTAATGGAAAGAGATACTTGGATACATTCTTTAGTAAACCTTTGGAGATCTGATTGTATAATTATTACATTTTGACTGATGGCTCATAGTTTAAGACATTGCACTCCTCAGGTGGTAGATTTGGGCGGGGAGGGGGGGAGCAGAAATTGTCAGCAGACCTGTACATGGACTGGGGGCAGCAGAAAAGCATAGATTTGAGTCTTGTGCCAGAAATTTGAAAAAGGTGCACTTGCACAGATTCAGTACATGTACAGACATCAGAACAAAGGAGTTTAACTGTTTGAAATTATTTCAGATTTTTAGTTGAAATTTAAAGAGGGGAAAACAAAAACACCCAAACAGTACAAATTATGCTGCATAAATTTGTGACTTGTCTAACCCTGAACGAGTGACAAATCCTGGTCCCTCCCCTTATATCTGTTTGTCCATCTAGCATCTGAATCCTGAATTTAAAAAATCAAGATGTCCTTTACATGGATTTGATTAATTGTGCTCATGACAAAAACTTGGCATGGTTTGAAGGTGCTCTAGTATGCAAAGGTCACAACTATAAAAAGATTAGACCACAAGTGCCCACATGGAGGTGTAGTTGAAGTTCTAAACTGCTGTATACTTTTATTTTCTGAAATATTTGCTTTCTGTAATAATTTGCTTTCATAATATGACAGTGCTCACGTTCTCTCTTGCCGGTTGAAGGGCTGTGTTACTAATTAACCAGACACCAGAAAACTTACACATCCTGCACAAAATAAAGCAGATGCCAGTCATTTTCAATTAGAGCACAAAAGTGTGAAGTCTTAACATAATTTTCTATTTTTGCTACTAAAAATATACAAATACTACTGGATTGGGTGCCATGCTGGGAGACCAAAATTGTCTGCAGAAGAGGCATAGCAAGGGTACAACCTGTGTAATTGTTCTGTATTTCTTTCCTGCTGTGTTTCATGGCAGAACTGAGGCTGAGAAAGTATTTCTTTCCCAATGTTTCTCAGGCTCTGCTGCCACTGCCGTGCATATGTGTCTCTCACCACCGTGTGCAGTATGCTTGGCTTGTATCTGATTGCCTGGTGGCTCTGGGCACATCAGTATCACTGTCATTATTGGTGTGGGCACGTTTGTAGCATTTCACAGCGTGGAGAGTCGTGCACTCTCACCCAGACAGACCAGGACATGAGAGAGACCTGCAGCATTCTCTAGGGATTTGCATTGTGAGCAATTGCAGGGTGCTTGTTAGAACTACCTGAGCTTTGTACTGCTCTGATTGTGCTTTGGGCATTCATGTTTTAAAGAGCACAGTTGAACTGGAGAAGTATTTATTCACTGTCAAATACTTTGGAAGTAGGTCAGTGGCCCAATGAGATGTTTCTAGGGGAAAAGACTGTGAGACCAAGGACTTGTATTAAAATAACCCAAATATATATTTATCACTGTGTTTGAATTCTGTCGTTTGGTTTTATCACGTGTGCTGTTCCTATTTCCAGTACCCTAATCTATCATAAAAATAATACTCTGTGCCTTTACAAACTCCCCTACTCCTCCCAAAGGATCAAAAAAGTTGGCTATCGGCATAAAAATTTTAAAAAGTGTGTGCAAGATCCAGTTTTACTCACAAATCACTGCATGTGCTTAATCTGGATTCAAGCTCACAGTGCAGTTCTTTCAGTCCAGTTTTAGAAGCAACTGGACCAATTGAAAAAAAAAAATAAAAAAATAAAAAAGCAGCACACACAGCACGCTGTCAGCGCTGCATTCTGTGGGTAAGGCTGACACGAGGCTCTCCGGGACCCGGTGGCGGAGGCGAGCGGGTCCGGGTGGGAGAAGCTCCGCTGCGCCGGAGCCGCTCCCCGCACAGCGGGACGCAGAGCCGGATGAGTTGGGAAAGTTGGGCCGGAGCGGGGCTCGGCAGGGCGAGCCCAGACAAGGTGCGAGGGGCTGGGCAGGTCTCGGGGGGCGGGACGCAGAGCCGGGGGCCGCAGCTCCGGAGGCGGCGCAGGGCTCGGCGCTGCCGTGGGCCGGCTGCCCCCTCCCGGCGCCCGCCCCTCCGGAGCTGCCGCCTCGGGCTGCGGCTCGCAGGGAGGCTCCGAGCCAGCGCCGCTCGTCCCCGGGTGCGGGCAAAGCTCGGTCACTGCCCCGCAGCCCGGCCCTGACCGGCCGCAGCTGCGCTGCTGCGGGCGCTGCGCGCTTCCCAGGTCCGCATCCTCCTGCCCTTCCTTCCTTCCCTCCGCACGCTGCGGGACCTCACCGGGCGGGGAAAACACGCAACGGCTCGCCGCTTTGTCTTCGCTTTGTACAAAAAAAAAAAAAAAAAAAAAAAAAAAAAAAAAAGATGTCATTAGGTTTGCGTGTGGCATATGCCATTACCCCCACCGTAAAACTAAAATTAGCAAAATGTCAGGAATGGAAAGATTGATTCGCCCAAGATGCAATTATCATTTAAAAAGTGCTTGATTGAGGTGCTGATGCTCGGTGATTTATTCTGCATACCATATACATAATTAAAGTAGTGTAGTGGAGTAATTTATCAATCTAGTTTAGACTTGAGGGGCAAGGAGCTGCTGCCGCTGCTGCTGCTGCTCTATGTTTGTTTTATTAAAACGCTTTCGGGATCTGATCCCGCCCCCTTTTTGCAACACTGAAACTGATTATTACTCCGGCTCGGGAGGAGAGAGTCATTCGTTTGGGATTGTGGGAGAGGTAGAGAAATAGAGACACGGAGAAAGAGAAGAAAAGGGAGGAAGAGAGAGAAGCAGAAAAGGACACCTCATCAGGCGTGTAGTTTGAATCCCTTTCTCGCCTCCCCCTTCCCCTCCGCGATGTTACAAAGGCTGTGAGCTATTCGCCTTTTCCCATTCGCCTGCTGTCACTTCCTTCCTGGACGATCTCAGGACGAGTCCGGTTACTTTTAATCCGACCAGCAGCTCAGCCACTTTCTCCTCCTCCACGCCGCACACACGCGCACCACACACACACACACCCCAGGCATCTCCTGGCTGCTTATTGGATTGACTTTGAAGGTTGTGTGTGTGATTCAAGGCGGCTGCATGTTGAACCAGGTGGTGAATATTTAAGACTGGAAGAAGTAAAGGGATTTTTTCTTTTTCCCTATGAAAGGAAAATATCTGAAGGACTAGCCTGATCAGCCAAACAGCTAACTGTTTACAATGTAAGTACATGTGAAATTCAGCCGCGGAATAAAATGTAGCGGGCATGGTACAAAAGCCCTAGCTAGGTACATTTCCTACCGCGTTTGAAGCATGTATCAGTCATTTTATGTGAAGTGGGTTTGAGATTTCTTGCAGACTTTTAGCGTGTGATTGTGCAGTTGCTAAAAAGTAATTTGTTAAACAAGTAACAGTTAAATCTGTGTAGTAAATTATTGCAGACTTCAGTGTCACAAGTGTTTAAACTTTGATGAAGTTAGTTTACATAATTTATGTGTTTGATATTATGAAGTGTTGGAAGCTTATTTGATTCAGATGGTTCTTAGTTGATTCGAAAGCTATGACCTTGTAGTGCTTGCACTCTGATTTACCAGACTAAGGAAACAATCCTGTCTCAGTGAAATGCTCTTAAACTTTGTTGTTTCACAGGCTCTTCAGTCTCGAGTTTAGGCAGTGCATGCTTTTAAGTGTATGACTTTGCACATCTTTCATCTGCATTACTTACATCTGAGATGGAAAGAACCCTTGCATTTATGTGGGAACTTAAGTAATGATCTGCAAACTGCTTTTGGAACAGTATGCTTTGGTCTTTACACTACTTTCAGTAACCTTTAAATTTTTTTAGCATAAAGGAGCTAATCAGAATTACAGAACTGGCTGGCATAATTGCCCTACAATCACAGGCTAAGATAAAGTTTAATGTAAATGAGACACTTATAAGATTATTGTTGCATTATGTAATTATAATACTTATTGTTCCCCATAAAACTTAGTGTGACCTTCTGTCAGCCTGATTAAAAAAAAAAAACAAGTATAGAAACTAATCATCCCATTTCCAAAATAACAACAACAACAACAACAATAATAATAAGCAGTGCAGTGTGGTGCAAAACAAAATTTAATGAATCATTGTGGGTATCTAAACATTGTATATTATAGAAAAGCCCTGTTTTCTTTATTGTGTGTTATGATTATTATTACCAAATAACTACATACTTAAAGAAATACTTTAATAAACAATTTAAGGCTAAAGGTTTAAGAGAATTAAACAGAGAAAGTCACTTTACCAGTACTTTGCTGATGATCAGAAAAGAATAGCTTTGACACAAAATATTCCTTGCACATATCTGCCAATTACCTTATTGGCAAATGTCCTAGTTTCATATCTTTACTTTAAAATAACTTTAAGATGAATGAAAAATAAATTATTTTAGAAGCAACTTCTTATTTAGAAGACTAGATTCCTTTCATTGGCACTTTCTTGGCTATTGTGTTTGGAGAGTAAAGATATTTAAATGGAGTATAATAACTAATCCCTAGCAGCTTGGCAAGGCATGGATATAGTACCACCTGTGAACCAGTACTTCAGCACCTCTGTATTAAATGCATACTAATTATTAGTTCAAATGGTAAATCATATGATTTATCTGGGGATTTGTTATTTTGTGAACTGTATTTATCACAGGATATCAAGGACCTTACTTTAAGTCAAAAACCCACAAAACTTTCTTACTTTCTTAGTTTTCTTAAAAATATCCACCATATTATTCTTCCTCTATTAATGAGTACATAATTCATAATGAGCCTAATACTGGAACTTCTGCCCACACTTATCTCCTTTTGGAAGAAACAGAAAAATTCCTCGAAAAATAACTTAAGACAATGGCCTTTAATCCCAGGTGTCTGTGTTCCTGGTTGTACGCACACTTTTATTTGAAAAACTTGTTGTTCATATATATTTATACTAATATGCTCTACATAGTATGAGAAAATAGTTCTGGGACCTGAACATGGAGAGGTTCTTTCCTGCAGGGAGTTCTTACACAACTAGTCCCGCGGGCAATGCTGAGACTACTCGTGTGAAAATGAGCAAGGCACAGGGATAATGATTTACAGGATCAGGACCCAAAGAGACTAAACCTCTTGCCTGTCCCAAAGCTTTCACAGGACAGAGATGTAAAGAATGTCACTTTCTATGTCCTGTGAAAGAATGCAGGGATCAGATAATGTTTGCATCCTCTTAAGATTATTTGACCAAGAAAAAACGAAATTTAAGTGTCTTATTAAAATTGATACTGAATGACGAATAGGGTGGGGGATTAAGTCTTTTATAGTTATGTTCCTGAGCTTCTAGTTTTGGACCAGAATAAGAAAATTCATTCAAATACTTTCTTACTACAAATTTTCTTCCAATATACGATCTGGAATTTTTTCCTTTTTTTAAACATTTCATCTACCTGCAACATGTATATTCAAAACCAGAGACACCTTTCTTAAATGGTTCTTTTTTAAGAAAAAAAAAAAAAAACACGCACCACATAAAGTGTTACAGACAAAGAGAAATGAAGCCTCCTGAAGCTTTTCACAAAAGTTTGCTCAAGAAATATTTTGGTAGCTCACTATTCAGTAAATTAAAGTAATTATACAGAAACTTAGGAGCTGAGCAGGAGTTGTGAATAGAAAACTTTCATCAACTTAATTTCTTTTAATTTTACTTTTCTCTATAACAGGTTAATTTATTGTTCACCAGAACAGTTTGGTTCCTTTTCAGAGACAGCTAAAGTTATTTCTACATTTCATTAAGCAGTCATTAATTGTTATTAGGTTCTTGAAAGAAAAAATGCATGGTGTTTCATACATTAGGGTCATTTTACCTGTTTGATAGAATTATTCAAAATTACATGATAATTTTTCCAAAAATCAACTAAGGTGTATTGGTATTTTTTCAAAAACTGATGATGGAGATGAATCTACACAAGCTGCTATGTAATTTCAAAGAGTTTATAGTTCTTGCTTTTGCATCTTGAACAAGAACAGAAGCATTCATATTTGTTATGCATTTTAAGTTTTTAATATTGCTGTTCGATATTAGCAGAAAAACTTTGCTATATCCTCATTTAGGCTCTCTAATGACTTAGGTATCATTTTTTAAATTATGTGTTTAATTCTGAAAGGTAGAAAACTTTAAGCTTAACAGCAGAGATAGAATTCTGATATTTGAAGAGGATGAAAATCCAATTTCGAATCCTGGTTCAGAAGAAAAATGGATTCAGAAGAACTTTGGTCAGCAAACACTGATGGTGCGAGTGAAAAATTGAGAAACTGAAAAACTGAATTTTTAAACTATTTTTAGAAGTAATTACTTGAGGCCTTTGACCAGCTTTAAGGTCATTTTCTTAGAACTGATGATCAATGATACATGTGGACAGGTGATTAAAAGCTAGTGTTCTTCTGCCCTCCACTTTAGTGCCACTGTCTCATTGACTGCAGTGCAGTAGAGGTTGTCTATTCACTGAGATCTGTCATCTTTAGGAAATCAGATGTGCTTATAGGGGCGATCCACAAAACCAGGTCTTAGTCAACAAAGTCTTATGTGCCTTACAAAAGAAGGATTAGGCAGTTCACATGTCATTTTGACTGGGCAGTGATAAAAGCTGATTGCTGCAGCATAGCAAGACACACTTCAATTTTAAGTGATTATTGTATGAGACAACTATAACTCTGTTGCTTAGTCACTGTTAAATGCAATTCAACAATTTTGATGTTTTGACTGGATTTGTATAACTATAGTGAAAGTACAGCCACTTGTAGTATTGTTACACAAATTTTATAAAAACTTTTTAATACCCTGCTTTTGGGAAATACAATTCAAATGTGTTAGATTATTTTTCTGGGATTTTTAAAATTACATTTGTCTAGATAGTATCCTGTAATCACAATTAAAAGTTATTAAAAGTGCCTGGGCTCTTAAAAGTGCCTATGACTATACTAAATTCACTTCACTCAGCCATATTTAGAGCTTACAAGAAGAGGAGAGTGCCTAAAATGTGTCAGAGCTTTGCAGATTTATAAAAAAATTATAATATTGAATAACAATAAACAATCCTACTTTATTCTGTTATTTTTTAAAATGTAATGTGGTGTAAAACTAATGTCTGTGTTGCATGTGTGTAGTCTGATTTGAAAATAGCTAAGAAATTAAGTCCTGTCCCTACATTATTAAATGTGTTATTTATCAGTGAGAAGAGAGTTTTTCCTATTTGCATAATTTAGTTATAACCTACAGCATTTAACATTTACTAGTATGAAAGTAAAAAGCTGATAACTTCTATGGTAATTTCATACAATATTTCAAAATAACTCCTTTTTTTACCCAACTGATGCCTCCTAGTGTTTCACATAATAAAACACTAATGAGTCAACCATAAATGTAAACATTGTTCTTTCATTTTCTTCATCTTGTGCAGCACATAAAATTAATATTTATGTTTTTAATTATGTATGTGTTATTTTAATCAGACAGGAGACTCACATAAATTCAGATGGCTAATTTTAATGGATATTGAAAGTGCATTTCTATTTTCTTTCACTATAGCTTTGCCTAGCTGTGCTTTGAAAAGTTTAAGTTATATAGAGTACATTTCTCTCCTTTTGTTTCCTATGTGCATTATCAAATTTCTTGACAATGTGTTATTAGGCTCAAACAGAAATTTAAAAAATTTACTAGCAGGATGCTTTGAAAAGTAAGCCCTCAAAATAGGCAATAAATGCAGTTATAGAAATGTCTGAAATATTCTAAGGGACCTCATAGCCAAATAAGATGGAAAACATTGATCTGCAACATGCTCGCTTACTACAGTCCTCAAAGAATAGTTATCATATTTTGTTGCTGTTCCTGATTACTTTACTGTTGCATGAGCAAGAAAACTGTATTAAGACAGTTTTCAA